>NW_028327175.1:201589124-201681624 GCF_987537825.1 Furipterus horrens
CCTCTGCTCTGGTTCGGATGATCAGGGCACTTCCACAGTCGTCCCGAGCGGTGCAGCGTGCCAGGGCGCCCGCAGGGTCGTCCTGGGGAGGGGCCCGTGCCACTGCGGGGCAGCGTGTGAGCACCGACTCGTCACTGGGCACGTCCACGCAGAGCAGCTGTCATGCGACTCCGGTACGTCTCTGGAAGCGACGCCAGCCCAGGGCTTCACCGCAGCCGCTCTGAGGGGAGGAGGTCCAGGTACGTCTGTGACCTCGAGCCACTTGCTGCTGGCCAGGGGCCCTTCTTACCCTCGGCTTCCAGGGTCCCGGAGGGTGCGCGTCGCGGCACCAGACTGCAGGAAGTGGACAGACCAGAACTGGCACAGGGAGTCCTCGGTGCTGTGTCCCTTTGCTCTGTGCAGGGACGGCCGCTGTGGCTGGCCAGCTAAGGACATGGAAGGTTAGATGCTGTCACGCTCCCTGGGCCACTGTCTGACCGCTTGCCACCTTGGGTGACCTTCGAGGACTTCTGGTGAGGGGTGGTCACAGCGGGCCTTCTCGGGTGAACTAAGACACTGGTTTTCTGATTCAGTGTCTGTAGGGGTAACCTTGGTGAGGTCAAGAGAAATCTGTCACCCTTTGTATTTCTGGGAATAGACAAAGGACACCTAGGGTGCTGACCACCCATCACACCTGCTGTCACCAAGTACAGAGAGTCCCCCTGCCCAGCCTCCTGTGTCACGGAACACGACTCTCTGATAGCAGAACTGGCCCCAGGGCCCCCTGTCCTGTCCTGCACCTGCCCAGGGTAGGGGCTGCCAGGACGGATTGGAGGTTGGATGGAACCAGGGAGGCCCAGGGATGCACATGCGTGCACACGCATACACACACAGGTGCGTACACATGTGAACCCCTGCCCGGCCCCCGCCCAGCCTTCCCCGGCCCTTTCTCTGGCACGCCGGCTGGCGCTCTCCGCACGGCCTGAGCGGTTTCGTTCAGAGTTTGCGGGGCACCTTCTCCCCGGGCCGCGCTCAACAGGGTCTGTGCCAGCAGCCCCGCCGCCGGGCCTTCCCTCGGGTGCAGGTTCTGCTCCGTAGCGTGTTTGCTGTGTCAGTGAGTGACGCGGTGGCCCCGGGACCGGGAACCTAAGGAGAGAACTGTGAGGGAGTTTTTTAAAGGTCATTCAAATCTAGAAAAGCTCGTTCTTCTTTCAAAAGCGGCATTTTATAGAAGTGTTCAGTGCAGAGGAAAATGTGGAGTATTCAATGGTTCTCACCGTGGTGAACAAACGGCCCCTTCCCGTGCCGTGTGCATCCCCCTCCGCTACGTTCCGCCCCGTCTGTTTGTCCGCCCACTTCTCCGCGGACGGGAGGGCGGCCCGCCCGGCGCGCGCCCCGGTCCTGACGGCAGTCACCGCCGTGAGCAGGAAAACCGTTGCGCGGAGGACTCGGGTCGTTGGACTGGAGCGAGCCTCCCTCCCCAGCCGGGCTCGTTCTGCTTCCCAGATGTTTCTCATTTAGAACACGGCCCGATTAAAGGCAGAGTCCCCCGACCCGAAGGGAAAGTGGCCGTGCCAGGCGCGCATCCCCCAGTGGGGCGCTGTGTGCCGTCAGAGCGGAGCGGGGCGTCTTTCTAGTGTCTGAGCTGCGCTGACCCCAGAATGGACCGGATTTCCGTTAATAGTAACATAACAAAAACCCCTTTGTGTCCTCATGGCTAGGTGACGCTCCGCGGTGCCCGGCGTCCTTTCCCTGATGCGTGCGTTGGCCGTCGGTGATGAGTGCCCGAGAGAAGTCATTCTGACGGAGCTGCCGGGGGGGGGGGTGGTTTGGGATCGAGGTGGGTCGCGGCAGTGGCGGGTGGCGAGCCTCGTCTGGACGGTGAGGTCCGCACAGCGGGATGCAGGACAGCGGGCGGGAACCCGGCACCGCGTCTCCCCCTGTTCTCTCTGGTTGCCGCGGGCTCTGTCCAGCCCCTGGGAAGTCCGGCGGGGCTTTAGGGCCCCGTGACCCTGCGTCCCTGCGTCCCTGCTTGGGTCCCGTGGCCCAGAGCGGTGATGCCGAAGCTCCAGGAGAGTGGAGACAAGGGTCTCTGACAGTCAGGCACCCTGCCTGCTGGGCGGGTCCCCGGGGCAGCCCATCCCCTGCCTGTGCAGGGAGGAGAGGAGACAGGCATCTCTGATCTCCCGAAGGAGAACACAAGCCTAGAAGGACGGTGTGTCTGGGCGCAGGAGAATGTGCCCACAGGTGCGCCTGCAGGCTCTGCCCCTCCCCCGCCCCCTCTCAGCTGCTGCCATTTCCTGCTGGGCCCCCCCTCCCCCAGGTGCCTCGGGGTTCCCTGGGGAGGTGAGCGGGGCCCACCGGGCAGAGAAGGGCAGCTTCTCCTCCTTGGGCTCCTAGCTGGCCCGCAGGATGTGGCGCGGGAGTGTGAGACCCCCCCAGACAGGGCCCGAAGGTCCAGTGTGCTCCCCTGAGCGGGTACAGAGCTGCGGACCGGGCGGAGGACTGCAGTCAGCTCTGTCCTCTAGTCCCTTCCCGGGCTGCGGTGCGGGGCAGCTGCGGGTGATGCCCGCTGACCCTGGGCCTCCGTCCGCTGTGGCCGTGGAAATCTGCTGACTGGTAAGGAACAGACAGCTGCGGTCTCTCAGGGTCCTGGAGGCTGGGAGCCCAAGAGCCCGGAGCCGGCAGATGAGTGCCTGGAGCAAGCCTGGCTCCCAGACTCTGCCCTCTCGCTGTGCCCTGTGTCCTCCCTGAGCCCTCAGGGCCTTTTATCGGGGCACTAATCCCATTCACGAGGGCTCCACCCTCATGACCAAGGCACCTGCCAAAGGTGCCCCCTGCTAATGCCATCACTGGAGCTAGGATTTCAGCAGGTGAACTTGGAGGGGTGGGGCGGGGGACATGAACATTCAGACCATAGCCCTGGGACCTGCCTTCCTGCGAGGGACCCTCCAGAGTGACAGCAGAAGGTCACTTGGTTAGGAAGTAATGTGGGAGGCAAACCCATTCAAGTTCATATGGTTCCTTTCATTGAATAACCTGGGGATGCTTTTCAGTGTCAAGAATCTGCTCTGTTAAGGGCTTCGGGTTGTGAACAAGTCGTGCTCAGCCTGCTCTGCTGTCTGCTCTTTGACTTTAATTTTCAAATATCATGAATTAAGAAGGAAAAAGGAAACAAGGCATGCAGACCTTCAGAACTGGCATCCTTACGGCCCTGGCCCTGCGTGGCAGCCACGGCTGACGTGCCCAGCTTCCAGCCTCCTCGGGTTGGCCAGCTTGGCCTCTTGACTCAGGGGACTGTGGCCAGCTCCGTTCCCCACGCACCTGAAACGATTTGACTGTGTAGGTGGGACACCTGGAACCTTCCCCGGACTTCTGGGGGCCCCTCTGCACTGAGGCGCTGTGGCGACCCTTCCGTCCCAGTCCCGGCTGTGGGTACCTGGTCCGATCTCCCTGATAATGGGCCTAGACACGGATCAGCTGTGGATCTGCTCAGCCCTCAGAGGATCTGGGCAGCTTATAAAACGGCACAGCAGGACAGGAAGTGCCTGTGAAGAGCGGGAGACCTGGCAGACGTGCCTGAGAACTGGGGTTTGGGGGGGGGTGGGCAGCAGGGTGACTTGGCACCATCTTCCAGAAAGGTCCTTCTCTGCATCCCAGTCCAGGGGCTTTGGGGTGAGTGGCAGAGGCCAGGTGTGCAGAGTGTAAGGGACAGCCAGGGCCGCAGAACACGGAAGAGGCTCCCGTGCAGCCGTGAGGAAGGGAGGACCCCGCAGACACCTCATGCCCCGGCGCCGCCCTGACCACTATGTCGCCGGGCTGGCTCAGAGCAAGGACGGTGCCCAGCCAGGACTCCCGGCCGAGCTCCCCCCGACCCCTCTGTCTTTGGCTCACTGCCTGGGTCTTGGTTACTGCCTGTGAACCCCAGTACTGAGTGTGTCCCGTCGCTGCTGGTACTTCCTTGAACACAGCTCGTCTGGGTAGGGTGACTGGCTGGCTCTTCAGCGAACACGGGACGGGCTGACACCTCACATGGTAACCCTTGGGAAGGGAGAGAGGTACATGTGTGAACGCGTTTCCCAGTGGACACTCCCCGGCATTGCTGCCGAGATCATTCGTGAGGAAGAGGGACTCGCCTCGGACAGACTGGGGCTTCCTGGTGACGCCCGCACCCGCTCGGCCTCGCAGAGCACGTCATGCGGATGGAGCAGGTGCGGTTCCCAGGGGAGAGACGCGGTGTCACCACGCAGCGCTGACTGCGCACGGCGAGCGTGGGTGCGAGGGCCCGCTTCTGGTGAGGCCAGCTGTGGCGGGCCAGCCCCGGTAGCCGGGCTGGGCTCAGGCCCTGCGGAGCTCGCCTGCCACTGAGGTCAGGTCACCGGCGGCCAGCTCCCTGGGACCGGCCTGTCCTGGTCATGCGCCAGATGCAAGGCCTTGGTCTCGGAACCCCAGATGACAGCTGAGAAGAGGCTGAGGCCCTGAGCTGCCTGACCCCTGCTTTGCTCATGGACAGGAGCCGGGCCGCGGCTAGGTGGTGTGCTCCGTCCTCCATGGCACCAGGCAGCCAGGCCCACACCATCCTGTGTCCGGCCTGTCCCGGCATTGAGCACACGACACACGCAGGGGAGCTCACGGTCCCCTGCCGTCCCAGGGCCAGCAGCAACGGGCTGCCTGGAGGTGGGACAGTGGGCAGTGTCACCTCTCTGGGGAGGGCGCGTTCCAGAATGCTCAGACCCGTGTGACATCTGACCGAAACTGCATAGCAGGCTCTCTGGCCAGCCCTGCAGAGCATCTGCACCCAAGAATGCCCCGGAAGTGGTGGCCTGGGCCCTTTCCAGACGACCTAAAGCTGACCCTGTGCTGGGAGGGCTTTGAGAACGAGGTGAGGGACCAGTCACCAACGCCAGGCTCTCAGTGACTGCAAGGGCCCCACTGAGCACAACCCTGTCTCATCCGGGGACACGCTCCTCATCCTGGGGACGCGGGGGTGCCTGCCTGTGGTGGCCCTGGGCGGTCGGCCCGGAGCTGCGGCTCTCCTGATGGTCGCGCGTGCCGCCCGGCGCTCCCTGCCGACCCGGGAGTCCGCTGGAAACTCGGCAGTTACTGACGCGTGTGTGTGGCCTGCTTCCCGGCAGGCAGTTGCTGTGACGGCTGCCGAAGCTGCCCCCGCGCGCTGAGTTCACGTAACGAGTGCTTGGCGAGGACCTGCTGTGGTCCAGGGACTCGGAGAGCCGCCCGATGAAACGGACACACATTCTGCCCCGTGGGTGCTTCCACGGGGCTGGCTGAGAAGTTTGTCCCACGTTTCCGTGCGGCAGCT
This sequence comes from Furipterus horrens, assembly GCF_987537825.1. Lineage (NCBI taxonomy): Eukaryota > Metazoa > Chordata > Mammalia > Chiroptera > Furipteridae > Furipterus > Furipterus horrens. The sequence continues at coordinate 201,594,424 of NW_028327175.1, forward strand.
CTCGTAGCGTGAGCTGTCCTTAACCTCGTTTGAAACAACTTCGTTAGCTTGTGTTGTGACAGCGGTCACGTCAGCGCGTGTTTAAAAAACATCGAAATTGGTGATTTTCGTGCAGCCGGAAGGCCTGCAGCATTTTCAGCGTATCATGCTTTATTAGTTCAGGAAAGGTAGAAACGCAGCCAAAACGCAGAAAAGGTGTGTGCCGCGTACGGAGGAGGGGCTGTGACTGATCGGACGGGTCAGGGGTTTGCCAAGTCCTTGGTGCTACTGACGTGGCCACAGGCTTCTCTGCTGAGAGCTGGCTTACGCCCTGGAAGGTGTTTAGGAGCCCCGCCTGCCCCCGCCCCCGGCCGGTACCCACTGGAAGCCGATAGCGGGAGACAGCCGACAGGCTCAGAATATGGAATTCAGTCAAGTTATTGGTGAGCGAGAAAAGCGTGTCTTTTATCTCCTGGAAAAAACTGAACAGACTTCTTGGCCAGCCCAGTACTTCCGGTTGGGGTGGGGGTGGGGTAGGCAGGAGCAGGGCAGATGGACAGACATGGAAGGCGCACCAAACGTGTCCTCGGGTGCTGGGCAGTGTTGCGGAGAACTACGGAGCAGGGAACGGGGTTGGGGCGAGGGCCTGGGATGGGTGTCCTTTCACGGGGAGCTTAGAGGCCGGACGGAGGGGACCTGTGAGGGCCAGGGGCAGGTGGCTGTGCTGGGGGCATGGCCGGGCCAGCTGTCCCTGCAGAGGGCGGCCTTCCCGTGCCGCAGGGCAGTGTGGCCGCTGACTGAGGAGCCCCAGCTCAGGTGAGAGCTGTGGTCAGCCGTCCCCAGCTGTCCACTCCGGGGGGGGGGGGGTCAGCCCACCACCCACGCAGCGCCTCCCGCCGGAGTCGCCGGGGTCTGGCGTGGGCCGGGAGGAGCTAGACTCCTGGACAGGCAGCTCCGTGCAGGAAGATGAGATGACGTCCATGCGTCACCGGGTGTGCATGGGGGGAGGTGCAGCCTGCCCACAGAGGGTCTGAGGCCCGCGTCCCCGCCCTGGGCCCTGCGGCAGCGCCTGTTAACTGGCTGACCGGCAGGCTCAGACGTACAAAGGGAGACATCTGCGCTTGAACCGAAGCCCCACTCGGACGGCTTCCTGCACCGAGGAGCCGGGGGGAGGGGGCACGCAGCCCCCCCTGGGACGGCGCCGCCCCGGGGGTCCCGGCCCTCACGGCCCCCATGCGGCAGAGCGCGTGTGTGCGCCTCTCTTCCTCCGCGACAGTGGCTGTCGCCTCGTGTGACCTCTGGGGCCCTGACGACCGGGTCCCCTGACCCTGCCTCTCCCCGGAGCAGAGTTTGCACGTCCCTCCTTCCTTGTCACTGTTGCCCAGAGCTGTTTCCGCTCGTGGCCATTGTCTCACGTCTAAGCATTTAGTTTCCCGGGACATGCGCTCCGTCGGGAGCCTTCTACCGTGGGGACGGCATGCCCGCCTTCCGGGCGGCACCGCGTGGCCTCCGGGCGGTGTGGTTGGGGCCCTGGGGGCGCAGCGTCCAGGCCGCAGTCCCTTCGGCGACGGCTGGCGTGGGCTCCGCACCCGGGAAGCAGCGGTTTCCCTCCCGGGCAGGGGGGCGATTGTAGAATCCACCCCAGTCTGCCCTTGGCGGGGCGCTGAGCCCAGGGAGTCCCTGCTGCCTCCCACGCCGCTTCGGGTCCCCAGCGTGGGAGGCGCTTATGCTGAGGTTGGGGCCGACGCCCAGGAGCACAGGCGGCTCCAGGAGGACCCCTCTGTCCCCAGCAGGGCGCCCCTCTCCTTCAGGGGGTGCTCCTGGGTCACTGTTCTCCTAAGTGGCTTTTCCTTTCCTTGATGGAAGTTTTAAAACAACACAAGGTCACTTTTAAATCTTCAGCTACAGGAGCCTGGGCCTTGATCCTCTTGAATAAAACTTCGTTTCTGTCTTTGTGAATACACGTCTCTCGTCTTAGAAAAGAGTTAACTGCCAGGTTATTCTTTCTGGACAGGTCTCTAACTTCATAACAGGGCACTGATTGCTCCGCAGTGGCGCATCGTTCTAGCTTATTGATTATACTTTATGCGCCCTACACCTTCTTTGGAAATGCAGGGGCTCCCCCGCCTTTTAGCTTTTACGGACAGACAGTTACCATGAGCGTTCGTGGGTGCGTGTTTCTGCACCACGTGCGGGACGTCTGTGGAGCGATGTCCGGAAGGGGAGCTGCCGGGCCATGGGGCCCGCAAGCTTACAATCCTCGTGGACGCGGCCCAGGCCCGCCGAGAGGCTGTGCGTTAGTGAAGGGTGTCGGTTCCTCTGTGTCTTCACAAGCGTGACAGTCTTTAAACGGCTTCTTATTTTTTCCAAAAATTGACATTGCTAACTTTTTTTTTTAATATTTATTAGCCAGCTGTATTTTTTCCTCCTTTTGTGCGGTTAAGCATCTTCTTCCCTTTCCCCCATTGTGTGTCTTTATTTGTAACTTCAGTAACTTTTTCTGAAGTAAGGCTCTTAGTCATTTGTCCGAGTTATAAATATTTTATTCTGGTCTCTGAAGGTGCGGCTGGCCTGCTGCAGTGTTAAATTTTTATGTAGTCCAGTCTGACAATCCTTTTATTGGCGCTTCTGAGTTTGAGTCTTGCTTTGAAATATCATTGCCACTGCAAGACTGCAAAACACGCCCGCTTTTCCCACGGCAGTTTTATGGCTTCGCTTTAATACCTCTCCTTTGTCCATAAACTGCGTGCGTGGGATTGGCCTTTCCACACCGCGCCCACCCCGTCTGTCCCCCGCCCCCGGCAGAGCCGCCGCGTGCCCTCGTAGGGACGTCACCAGTGGGTCTGCGTGTGGCTCCTCCTGCTGCCACTGCTCCTGTCCCTTCCAGTGTGGCCCCTCACCTCGGCACCCACAGCTCGGCAGGTGCTTACTACGGAGCAGGATACGTCTCTTTTCAGGGTAGTTTTAAAAATGGAGTTGGGTGGAGATGGGGAGAAGCAGCGTATGGGCAGTGTGGCCGCATGGGGACGCTGTCGCCAAAGGGGCGAGTAGGACAAGGTTGTGACCATTGCGTAGCTCAGAGACAGGCGTCTGACCAACCGGGAAGCAAAAGGTTGGGTCACAGAAACAGGAGTTAAAACAGGGCGCCTCCCCCACCCCTGCTGGCCTGGGACTGAAGGGATCCCAGGACACGGGGCTCCAGTTTTAAAGTTAGGAAGCCCAGGGTACACGGGGGCGAACTGGTCCCCCTCAGTCACAAGCCCCAGCCCCAGCAAGTAGAGAACCAAGGGACATGGAGGAAGTTTCTGGAAGGGGTTGGAAATGGGGCTGTCAGTACCTGTGGCCACTGAAGCGCACACACATGTCCGGTCTGTCCGCGGGGTGGCGGGCAGTGGCGTCACCCCAGCCACAGGGTGCCCCCCCAGGCCCCACGCTGTGTCCTGCTCGCCGCTGTCCCCTGAGAGCGCCCAGCCCCGCCCTCCTGGGGACGCCTGCCACTGCCCCAGCCCCGCGGCGGCCTCAAACGAGGGGCTGGCCGTGAATGGCGTCTGTATCAGCCGCACAGCTTCACAGCAGCGTGAAACGATTTGGAAGAAAATTTTAATGGAATGAAAAAGATCTACTTAATTGTCCTGGCCCACGCTGTCACCCTCGTCTGCGAGTTTTAGACCGGCCTGTCGGTGTCCCGTGGTGTGGGACGCGGCCCGTCGGCTGTAGGCTAACTGCGCGTCACCGGGAATTCTGTTAATTTTGAACAACCTCTATCGGATGTTTTCCTGCGCAGGAACGGGCTACACTTCATTTATGCAGCCCCTCTCTCTGTGCCCTGCTCTGTAAAGCTTTGTACTTTTATTCATAGAACGCCTGTGTGTTCTGAGGGCACTTACATAGGCCTTTTAATTGTTTTGATCTTGAAGTTACTGGTGGCTGCTCCTGACGTAGGAAACCTGTTGGCTCCTGGCCACGTTGCTGAATTCTCTTAGTTCGCACATCAGCTTTGTTCCAGTTTTCTCAGTAGAGAGCCGTATCTGGAAGCGAGGACCCTCCTGTGTGTCCCCTGCACTGTTCGTCCCCGTCACTTCTCTGTCCTGCTGTGCACGGGCGAGCGTGCGGGCTCCGTGCTCAGAGCAGACAGACGCATCTCCTCCCAGTTTTAGGGGAAGACACTCCGTGTCTGTTTCCTGATCAGAGGGGCTAGATGTTGGCGTCGATCGATTTCATTCGTTTTGCCCAAGATCCCGCTTCCGATTTAATTTACTCTCCCTATTGTTTTCCTCTTTTTATGTCACCGATTTCTTCTATGATATCAATCCCCAGACACGTGATTTTACCTGAGCGTCTTCACCCCTTGGAGGGCGTGTATCGGGTTTTCTCCTCTGTTTGCCTTTGGAATGTCATTACGTGCAAACCGATCACTCCCGACTGAGGACCGAGGGGAAGCGCCGCGGTGCCCAACTTGCAGATTTGCTTTGCACTTGCCTTGGGCTCCCACAGAAGCTGCGGGGACGCACCCCACGCGTGGGAGGGAACGGGGCCTTGAGGCGTGCGTCCGGAGCTCTCTGACAGTCCTCACGGTTCAGACGTGACCTGTCGTCAGAGTCGCTGGACCGCAATACAATCACGAACGTGCCCTTGGCCTTGGAGTTTGGGGTCGCCTTCAGGAAGAAACGTTATCACGGGTGTCGCAAAAGCGCTTCCCAAAGGTATGCTGCGCCTGATGACAGCGGCTGGCGGCAGTTCCGACGGAGAACGTTTTCAGTGTTGACTCTGAACCATGAAATCGCAGTGACCTTGGTGCTACCCCTAAGCCGTGAGGATGCCGTGTGGCGGGCTGACTCAGGGTGCCCAGCCTTGACCCCCAACAAAACCCGCACAGCGGCTGGGGGCCGGCACCGCAGAGCAAACACTTAACACTTTCTCAGTAACGTACATAGTAGACTCGGGTACTTCCTGCCACTCGCCTCCTGCTCACGGACAGATAACACGGTGAAAATCGGGCTCCAAGTGCCTTCAGTGTGGATGGCTTTGTCCATCTGTCCAAACGAGCCTTTTTCTCTCCAGCACACCCTGGGACCCTCACCTGTAACCCACTGTTGTGGGTTCCCTTCCGCTGGTCCCGGGGGAGCGTCTCCCCAGCCCCGCTGAAAGCAGACTCACCGTCGCAGTCTTTTGCCCTGACCTAGCTTTCCCTGGGAGAAACAACACAGAAGAAAAACCTCAAACCCCAACCAAGAAGCCGAAAGGCCAAAATAAAGAGCAGAAATTGATGAAATTGGGAACAGAGAACGAACGTAAAACCAAAGAGATCATCCATCCTGCAGGTGGGGGCCAGCGCAGGGCAGACCCCAGCGGCGACCCAGGGCCGGTCACCCTCCACCCACCCCGAGGCACGTGGCTGGCCTTCCGTCCTTCCTGTGCAGCCTCGCCCCCACTGCGCCCACACCGTCGCCTTCTGTTCACGGGCAGTTCCTGCTCCCATTTTGACAGACGTCACCGTGGTCTGTGCTCCACCCCAGAGACCTGCACCGACTCTGTCAACGGCAGCTCGGCCAAGTGCAGCGCAGGGCACTTGTCATCAGTCCCTTTATTGGGACACAAACGCACAGGGGGCGTGGAGACCGTCGCCAGGGACACAAGACAGGAGGGCCTTCCAGCTCAGGGGATGGTCTTAGCCAAGCACAGCAAGCCCAGCTGGACGTGCTAAGCCGTGGCCAGGTGGATGGCACTCTTCTGTGACGGTGTCTGTCCAGCACACGCCGCACGTGGACAGTGCTCTTCTGTGACCGTGTCCAGCACACACCCTGACGTGGACGTGGCTGGAATCGACAGGAAGTAGTTTGCCAGGGTTTGGGCCCCATGCAGCTGGGTTCTTTATGTTCACTGCAGCTGGAATTAGTCTGTTTAATAGAAAATAACCATTTGATAGTTATAATCACTTTTAAATTGATAGTTGATTCTTTTATTTAAAAGAAACCATTCAGTGTTGAGAAAGCGCGTGCAGAAGTGAAATTTCGTATCACACTGGGAATCTCTGGGTAGATGTGCACACAGGTGTGTGCATTAACTGAAGGTTCTGGAGGCAAGACGCTCTCACGCGTGTACTTTGTGTGCAGGGTGCATTCTGTGCAGCGTGTACCGGGCACCTGGGGTGTTACATTCTTTGGGGGAGAAATAGAAAAACAGTCCAACTGCAGCCTTCAAAGCCCTTATTTTAGTTGGTCTCCGGCTGCCGGTGACCATGCCCTCAGCAACCTGCGGGGAACCCAGTTGTGGGTGGGTTAGCGATGACCATCTAGGGACGGGCTTGCAGGCTCTGCTGCCCTGGGCGTGAGGTGAGGCCGTCCCTAAGGTCCGGGGGAATCAGGCCTTCGAGTCAATTTACATGAAATGTGTCTTTTATGAAACAATTTCAGTGCACATTTGTCCATGTTTCAGCTGGATGATGTTGGTTCCATCCTTGTGATGTATAATTAGTGTCTGTAATTTCGCATTGCTTTTGGCGATGTGACAGGGCATATCTCCTTTCTGGACTGACCTGAGTTGGCCCATGTGACGTGGTAAGTTTCCCTGGTTTCCAAGGTTCCCTTCGATCAGCAGCTGCCTCATTTTCTGTGAGTCTCCACACAGGCGAGAGCGGCGAGCCGCAGGGTGGCACCAATAACGCGCCAGCTCCGTCCCCTCAAAGGGGAGCCCTGGCAGGCACACCCTGCCCTGCCCCCCGAGTCATGCCCAGATCTGAGGCTGAGCAGGTCACATGTAACCTGAAATCAGGGCCCCATCTTTCCAGCTGATCATCTGTGAGCTCTGGGCCGCCCCCCGTGACCTCACCTGACAGGCAGTCTTAGAGACCTGTCCCCTGTCCCCTGGCCCCTGCACAGACACCAGGAAGTGGCCATCTCCTGCCTCTTGTGAGCCTGGGAATGTCATGCCATCATACCGCAGCCCGGAGCCCTCAGCTGTGGCTGGGGGGCTGGGTTCACGGGGACTCACGGGTGAGGACGACAAACCATGAGAGGACCAGCGATGTAGGTCACCATGGTCACCAGGTGATGCTGGTGATGCTGCTGGTGCCTGGGTTTCCACGGTGCCCACTGGTGCATCGCGTGGCAGACCCTGACACCAAGCCTTCGTCTGTGCGTCTCTGTGTCCTGCGCCTTGTGTCAGGCTGCTGTCGGCCACGTGCCGGTCCCGCCCACTCCGGCTGCGTCCGGGTGCTGACGTCACACACTGCGCAGCCGTGGCTTTGGCTGTGTTCCTCCGAGCCAGCAGAGCGAATGTGCTTTAGTGCCACTGTGATGTGTGCGGCATGTCTGCGTCACGGGAAGTGGTCCCTGGCAGGCACTGAAGGCTGCTGCGTCCCTGCCTCCCGGACGGGCCTCCTGTGGGGGCGCTCAGCTCCTCGGGCTCGGATGGTCCTCCTTACACTCCGCAGCGGAGCCCGTGGGTGGGGAGGGCAGGGGAGATGTGCACAGGCCACGTGCCGACGCCAGAAATCCACAGGAGGAACATCCGGCGGGAAGATGGGCGAAGCCCGGCCCAGACACCTCCCCGGAGGGGAGACACACTCGGCAAACGCCCAGGGACGGCCCGTGCGCCAGCCGCGGGGAGCAGTCACGGCGACCCGCCAGGCACAGAGCACAGCTCCATGCGGCCCCCGGCCCCGAGCCATGGAAACACGTGTGCACGTGAGGCCGCACCCCCGTGTCCACAGCAGCCACGGGGACAGAGGCCCCAGCTGGGAGCAGCGCGCATGTTTCCCCGAAGCAGAATCCTCCCCAACACGGGTTCCGCCCACACGCTGGGCACTTCCGAAGATAAAGCCTCGAAATGCGGGTCCTTGGGCCACGTGGACGCGTCTGAGGGGCCTCCCGCTGATTGAGCAGGGCCACCCGGGAGGCGTAAAGGTCACGGCCATGGGGATGGCGCGTGTGCTCTGCGGGGCTGTCAGCGCACCGGTCAACACGTGTGATAAAATGGCATCAAACGATGAACGTGTAGAAACCACTTAAAAAGTTCATAAAATAAATGTAATAAAACCCGTAAAAATTACGTAAACCCGGGTGACAATCGGATCAAGCCTGTGGTTTCGTCCCCGGCATCGTCTCCGTGTCCCCTTCCTGGTTTTGGTCACAGGCTTCTTAGCGTCTTTGGAGGAAGCCGAGTGGCAGGTCCGCGGGTCTGTCTCCTGTGTTTGCCGTTTCTCGTGAATCTGAAACTATTTCAAAATAAAAAGGTTTAAAAACTCGTGCCCACTGCACAGAAGTTTTAAGAACAGACGAGAACGTGGCTCAGAGGGTTAGGTGCGGCCTCAGAGGATCCGCGTTTAGGGTGTAAGTGTGGGTGTCGGGGCGCAGAGCCTTCCTGCGGCGGGAAGCCAGCCCCGAAGTTCAGAGACAGCGTCTCCCCACTTCGGGGAGACAGGACACGGCCTGGAAAGCGTGTCCTACGGTGGGTGCCGCGCGCTGCTTGTTCTCTGATTAGCTGCTTTCCCTCGTGTCACAGTGGCGGCTTCAGGACGGGCCCCAGAGAGCCGGCTGCCCCGCCGACCGGGGGCCGCAAGCGTGCGGACGGGAACGGAACCCTTGCCGGCCCCGGCCACGCCCCCGTTCTGTGTGTCACCGCCAGGCGCGCATTTTCACTCAGGGGTGTGTTCGTTCGGTGCACGTTGGCTTGGCCCGTGAACGTGTTCCGGGCCACACAGACGCGGGTGTCCTGTCGTGTGACTGGCACAGGACGACGGGCCGAGTGGCTCCTGCCAATCAAGGCGCCTTCCCCGGCCCCCGCCGAGTGGCAATAATCTGCTCCTGTAATTGCTGTGGGGAAGGGGAATCCTCCGGAGGGTTCCCACCTAATCATTTATTTATAAATCTGGAGGTGGCCGTCTGCGGGACACGCGGCGGGGTCAGCTTTGTGCCCAGAACGGTTGCGTGGTGTTTACATTTCACAGTGGATGTTTTCACGGTACCCCCAGCCCCTGCAGTCACAAAGAGCGCCGCCGGCTGCTGGCCGCGCCCGGCCACTTCATTACAGGGGCCCCGTCGGGCCGGCCCTGCGCCTCAGCTCACGTGTGCGTGTTTTTCCATCTCATTAATTCAGTCCACATACAATTAATTTTTGCCTGTTAATAAACCCCTCGGCGTTAGTGACAGCTACCCAAGCCGCGTCAGCTAGTGGGGAAGAGAAGAGGGGGCTTGCCCTTCGCCCCGGGCTGTACGTCCGTTGTCGTGTCTGTGGGGTGGGGGGGACGTAAGTCGGGCCTTGGGAGGGAGTGGGACCCGCCCGGGAGCCTGGCGGCGGGGACGCTGGCGTGTCCACTGGCCCCTTGGCGTGTGGAGTGGGCGGGGACGGGCAGTCCCGGCTCACCGGGGCAGCGGGCGGGGGAGACAGTTGCTGGAGCCTGTGGGGGGGGGGGGGGGGCGTCCGCTTTCTCTTCCTGCGGATCGATCCCCACCCTGTACGGACCCGTCAAAGGACCCCTCGCTTCCCGGGGAAAACATCTACTTAAACCCACGGAGAAGAGCAGCGCATGTGGTACCAGCTCCTGCTGGTCGCAACCCGCGGGAAACACCGGAGGTCAGGTGGGGCCCGGAGAGTGGGGGGCCCCCACCCCCACCCGGCGCCGAGGGGGCACGCGGGAGGCGCGGCCAGTCCCCACTCGGCGTTGCTCTGTCCTCGTCCGCCTTTGTCAGGGGACAGGGCTTTGCCACAGGCAAGGTCAGCGTCACCGGCCGGGAGGACGAGCCCCGTCTCTGCGGGGCGTGAGTGGCCGGGGGCGGGGCAGGCCTCGCTGGCTCCTCGCGTGGGTTTGTAAGCAGCCCGGTTGCCGCCCGCAGTGCGTGTCACTCGGGAAACCTGGTGCGGGGCCCTCCCAGTTGCTGGAGTGACGGATGTCGTCCCGGGAGGTGCATCTGGGGCGTGAAGCTGGCCTCTGTGGGCCCCTGAGGTGACGTTATCCATGGGAGGGCCCTGGAGGGCCCATCCAGGTGAACGGTAAGGCTTCCAGATGCTTCTGCGAGGAGGCGGGCCAGTGGCGCGGGTCAGCCAAACCGGACGCAGGCGGCAGGTGGCAGTCAGACGCGCGCCTTCGGTTGACTGGCGTCCGGGTTCGCGGTGCCGATCCAGCTCGTCGTGATTCACGGGAACGCTTGAGCGAGAGTCTTTCGCAGGAAGTGTGTGGGCGTGACGGGGACTGTGCAGTGGGGACTGCAGGTCAGATACTGGGGCTCGGTGCGTCTCGGCAGCCTCCTGCCCAGCCATGGGCGCCGCGCTGGGTCCCAGCAGCCGCCGGAGCTCTGGAAAGGCCCCTCCTGCCTGAGCGCTCCCCGTGCGACACCTCTGCACGTGGCCCGAGCTGTAGGGGTGAAGACGAGACTTGTCCCCACGGCCATGCAGCCCCTCGCTCCCTCCCGCCTCCCTGTGCCCCAGCAGGACCCCTGGGCCTGGGAGGTGGGTCCTGGCCCTTCCCGGGTGGGCTCCTCCTCGGACACCCTTTCCCCACTCAACCAGCCGGGCTTCCCACAGCCAACGGAACAGAACAGATCCGTTAAGTAGCGGGTGCCGTGCGTGAGGGTTAATACCAGGCGTTTTCCCAACAGTGAATTTCAGGTAGTGCCTAATCATTACACGGAGTCTCGGTCCAGCCTTTGAGATGAGCAGGGGGCTCACAGAAGGTGAAATGCCTGCCACGCGGCCATGAGTTGTCCGCACGTGAGCGCTCCCCGTGCCCTGCGCTTCGCGGTGACTGACGAACACGAGGCGCCTCTGTTCTCACGTACGTCCCGCAGAGTTTAATTACCCCCGGTTTTGAGGGTCTGCTGATGCGCCTCTCCTCCCCTCATCCACGATCACCCTCAGGTGTCCGCGCACGGTGGCAGATGCGCGGACCAGCCTCGGTCACCGAGCCTGTGGCACTCTCTCATGTCACTCATTAAGAAAGTGGGTCCTTCGGCTTTGGAAGTTCCTTTGAATCTCTCCTGGGAAGACTGGTGGCTTCTCAGACGCGCGGTCTGAAGCCCTGGAAGCAGCCGCTGGGGGCCAGAGGCTCAGCACCGCCCGTCCCCTCCAAGTACAAGCCCTTTGTCCTGCTGGTCACGACTGGGCCCGAGAGGTCACAGGGCTCCCAAGTCCACCTCAGGTTCCCAGGCGCGGTCAAGACACGCGTGGCAGGCCGCTCTCCGCGAGCGAGAAGAACCGCGACACCAGGCCGTGTGTCCGTGACTCCAGAAAGGGGCTGCCTGTCCTGGGAGTCGTTTTCTCTCTGCCTGACAATGGGCGGGACTGTGTGCACCGGTGCAGGAAACTGAGGCGCGAGCCTGCAGGATGATGCGGGCGGGGGGGGGTGCTGATGCCGCCACGGCTGCGTGGGAGCTCTGGGCAGAGCCGGGGCTTTCTCACAGCCCCTCCCCGGGAACAGAAGCGGCAGCGCCCAGGTGGCCGTCCGAGGGGGCGGGGTATCGTGGGCTGCTCAGGGGGGCCGGCATTTTATTCTTCCTTGGACCCCGTTAGCAGCTGGCACGGACGTGGCGAGTAGAAACGCTGAGGGGCCTGCCAGCACCCCACTGCGCGCAGCTAGGAGGGCGCCGGCACCACGCCTGTCCCTGGGGGCGCACGGGCCGCCTGGTGGGCCAGACCCTAGGAGCACCCTGCTTCTCCTTGAAATGTGGGGACGCTGTTGCCAGGTATTGCGTAGTTTTTTGTTTTTTATGGAAAGCATTTGGTACCCTTTGTTTCATAAAAAGTTCAGCGGAGTCCGTCGTTCCTGGGACCTGTATTTTATTTCACTGTTTTCCTATTAAAATGTTTAACAAAAATGGCAAGCGGGGCAGGTTTTCCGAGCGTAGGGGCCAGCCACAGCCCCCGCGGCTGCAGGAGTTTCCGTGGGGGTCCTCGGAACCGCGCGTTAGTGTTTTCAGCCCCATACGTGATTATTAGCCGGGGGTGTTTGCTTTTGATTAGTGAGCGGTGAGGCGGGCATGGAGCCCCACAGAGGACAGTGGCTGGGAAGTTGGGTGTCCGTGTTCAATTCTGACTTTGTTCCATTCTTAGAAACAGGGGAAGAAGAAAGTCATGTGCTGGAGGGGTCCCCCGATACCGCAGCCACGCCCCGGGGGCTGCCCATTTGCTCCGCTTTCCTGAGTGTTCCAGCCCCTCAGGAGCCGCGGTGCACCGGGCAGGGGCCGTTGCTGCTGGGAGGATTGAGAGGCTCTTGGCTGAGCTCTTGGTCAGACGGATCGGAGTGGACCAGTCTGCCCTCCGCTGCTCGTGCGGCGTGACTTCACACCCGTGGCCTCCCAGAAATGTCTGTGCTGGGCCAGCAGTGCCCCAGAGAGAGGGTGTGGATCCGGGGACATCGCAGGTGGCCTGATAGGGAACGGAGGGACCCTGGGGAGAGGGGCGGGCGGGCGGGCAGAGGTTGGCTCCGGCAGGGGTGTCTCGCCTGCAGCCCGCAGCCCTGTCCTGCCAGGGCCGGGCAGTCGACACCTGGGCTCCGCAGGCCGGGCCGGCTCTGCCGCAGCCGCTGCGCACAGGACCGGGTGGGCGTGGCTGCGTCCCAATGAAACTTCATTTATAAGGACAGGTGGGGGCTGTGTTTGGCCCGAGGGGGCTGCTGACCATGGAGAGCTTCACAGTCCTGTGTGGGGACAGTGGGCGCAGTGTCGGCTTCAAGTGCCCAAGAGCTGCCAGCGAGGGGGGTGGGGCAGCAGCTGCAGGACCGCCCAGCGGGAGCTGCGCGTCTGCAGCCAGAGCTCAGGGCGGCAGAGGGAAAATCACGGAGAGGCTCAGTTACCTTGGGAGCATGGAAGTGGCCAGGAAGGGACAAACCGCTCAGCGGCCTCGTGGGTAAGCGGGGACAGGCTCCTCCGGGAGAGCTTCGGCGGTCCCAGGTCTCCTTGTTGGATGGAAGGCTGTCCGTCCATCGTTCCCACTTGGGCAGCTGGGCGCTGCGATGGCTCGTCTGACAGGGCTGGCGGGAGGCGTGGCGTCTGGGGCCCGGGACCTGGAGAGCACAGCTGGCCACAGCGCCGTGTGCGTGTCGGGGACAAGGGAGCCGGCCTGTCCGGTGGTTTCTGTGCCTGCATCTGCCCTGGGGCCCCTGAGTCCGCGTCCACAGACCCGGGATAAGCAGGGCAGGCACAGGCGAGCACACGGACAGCCCGGCCCTGCCCTCGCTCCGCGGGGGTGCCCACGGCTCCGGGGATCGCTGGTCTCTGAGGTTCTCTGTTTCCATTGCAGTGAGGAGCTTTAAGAATAAACCTCTCCCTGTTTGCACAGGTAAAGTGCGGCTGCTATGATACCTACGGGCAGGTGGGAGTTCTTCATAGACCTTCCACTGGGTTGGCCAGAAAGTTCGTTTGGTTTTTCTGCGCGTAGTTGTCTAACTTCATTCGAAACAATTTTGTCAGCTTGTATTGTGACAGCTGTCACATCAGCGTGCATTAAAAAAAAAAAGATCAAAATTGGTGAATGTTTGTACAGCCATTTTAATATTGAAGATGGAAGAAGATACTCAGCATTTTCAGCACATTCTGCTTTATTACATCGAGAAAGGTGAAAGCACAACTGAAATGCAAAAAGAAAGGAAATCTGCCGCGTGTGGGGGAGGGGCTGGGACGGACCGGACGTGTCAGGCGTGGTTTGCGAGACTCCGTGCAGAGGCTTTCTCGCGGGACGGCGCTCCACAGTTCGGTAGTTGAAGTCGATAGCGATTAAATCGAGACATTAATTGAGGAAAATCAATGTTGCACCACACAGGGGACGGCTGACATACTCGAAATATCCAAATCAGTGAAGTTATCGGTGAAAATGAAAAGCGTGTCTTTTACGGGAAAAGCCTTACGGACTTTTCGGCTGACCCCACAGAAGCCTTCCCTTTCTTTAGTTGTTTCTCAAACTACAATTTTCTTGAGCATCTGAGAATCCTTTGTTTTCAAAGGACCCCCAAATTAGGCCTGAGCCCCAGGTTGAAGCCGAAGAGAAGTCAGGTCAGAACGGAGCACGTCCGGGGGACCTTCAGGCCTCTGCGGGCCGTGGCCACGCGTGGGAAGCACGTGTGGACTTCACGAAGGCGGGGCGGGGGTGGGACCAGAAAAGAAAGGCTCCGGAGTGTGAACAGCCCCTGTGGTCACGGTCCAGCAGAATGAGGTGGCCCCGAGGCCTGCACTTGGGGACATGCCCGGGCACAGGGAGAGGACAGGCTGCCAGGCCACCTCCAAGCTCCCAGCAGACACGTTCTCTGGGGGGGCGGGGGGGGCTCACTGGCCTCTGCTCCTCTGTCCCTCTCGAGCTCTGGGTGTCGGGTTCGGGGGTCAGATCCAGGCTGGGGCTCTCGGCGTCCTGCCTGCCAGCTCGGGGTCGGCCTGCAGGCCTGTCCCTTGTCCCGGCCGTCAGAGAACCCCTGGGAGTAAATGCCGCGTGGCCTTTGCGGGAAAACCCTGTGGCAGCACCTTCTCCCTGGAGGCCTGCGCACCCGTCCAGGCAGGGAGCTCACGGCCCAGCGAGTGTGGCCGCCTCCCCCAGGGCTGCATCGGTTTTTTAAAAGGAGGAAAAGGGCCTATAAGATTAGCCTTTCCAACCTGCTTCGAGTAGAAATGGCCACTTCCTAAGGGAAATTTTAATTGGCTGCCTTCACGGCTACCTGGGTCCCACCTCTGCTCGGTCCTGGCAGATGCACCCCCAGCGCCGGCCCTGGTGAGGTCACTGGTTCTCTGCTGGCAGACTGGTCGTGGGAAGACCTCGGGCGCTGCTGGTCGGAGCCACCTGGACGGAAGCGGGGGCTAGGAGAGCGGCGGGCCGGGCAGGGAGGGCCTCGCGCTGGGGCGCGGGTGATCCCGCCCCTCGGATGGAGCACTCTGGCACTGGCAGGGACAGCCCTGGCTGAAGAAGTACAAATGTTTTCCTCTTGTAATCCACTGCTTGCAAATATTAGTTCTCTGGAAAAAAGATCTATTTTAATAATGTCTCGGCCATGTTCTGTAGTCAGCGCTGTTTTATGACCACGTCCCTGCCAGAAAGCACGTTTTAAGAGTTTCGATTCAAAATTAAATATGACCTCAGTGTTTTAAAATACAGTTACATTAACTGTCCATTTAATAGTTGCTTAAGGTTTTTTTGGCCACTAATGTGTAGTCAGTGTCCTGTCCGATATTAAATCCGGAGTTTCCAGCCACGCTCGCCCGCTAACGGGCTCCAGCTGCGGCCGTGCGTGGGCCTCCCGAGGACTGGGCTGCAGCGAGCCCGTCCCAGCGAGGCGGCCGTCTCCTGCTCCAAGCCACGCCTTTCTTTAAGAGCGCCGCTGTGTTTGCTGATAGGGAGGATCTATTATTTCTTTAGAACTGTGCAAACCAATTTACAAGGCAGGTAGCTTCGTGGCAGGCGCTCCTCGCTAATGAGCACCGTAGGCAAGTTGGTGGGGCCGTCCGCGTGGTCTGCGCGCCTTCGGGAGGGACAGAGGCCGGGCCCGCAGAAAACCGCTGTGGTTTTAACACCGGAGTTAAGACGGGCCCCGCGCCAAGGTGAGAAGTGCTTTTCCGGACCATGGCTTGGCGGGCAGTCTGGGAGCCATGCGGGTCGGGGCGGGAGGGCCGGTCGGGGCGGAAGTGCCCCTCCCCCCGGCGCGGGCTCGGGGAGCGCGGGAAAGCATTCCTGAAGGACGGTGGCGGATGCAAACTGCTTGTCACGGGAGGTGGCGAGGCTGTGAGAGGGGCTGAGGAGAGGCCCCGGCGGGCCCACGCACCCCCGCCCCTCCTCCTCCAAGGACCCGGTGGGCTCCTCCTGGGAGGCCGAGGAAACTCGAGAAGGAGTGAGGGGGGGACACACAGGCGGCCCCCACAGAACCTGGGGGCAGTGTCTGGAACCCCGTAGACGTACCTGCAGGCACACCGTGAAGCCGGGGCTCAGGCTTCTCTCTCCTGTGCCATTGGGGGCCTTGTACTGGGTAGGGAGGGAGCGGCCGGGACGGAGAGCCACTGACTCAGTCTTCACGCCTGGGACACCCCCCGGTGTGGCCGGAGGGGCCCATCAGAGGCAACAAGACTGGCAGCGACGCCCGGCCCCCGGGCTCTCACAGACTCGCTTCCTCCGCAGTCTGCTGCAGGACCTGGGAAGCGGAGAAGTGTCGCTTTCCCCGTTTAGAAAATCTTTGTGGGTTTTCTCCCCCCGAGGGAACGGTTTTCAGCAAATTATTCATTGGAAAAGTGGAATCAGAAGCGCAGGTGTTTTCAGCGCACACGCTGCGGGCCCCTTCACAGCATCGCATCTTGTCTGCTCATTTGCTCAGCAGCCACTGAGCACGTCACGGGTGCAGGCAGGGCCCGGGGCTGGGGGCGGGTTGGGGGCCAGCTCAGTGACGTTCCGTGGCTCTTCACTCAAGCGCCAGAGCGGCCTTCGTGGGAGCCCATCCCTCTGACTTCTCGATGCAGCCCCGAGCCACTCCTGCCTCGGCATAGGCCCACCCTGCCATTGGCCAGGCCATCCGGCAGAGCTCTGGCCTCTCTCACCCGGGCCCTGCTTCCAGAGGGCGGAGGATGGGAAGAGGATGGGCCCGGGGCGGTCTGGCACCTGGGCCTCACGCCTGTGGGAAGGAACGCTGTGTCGTGGAGCCTGGTTATTGAGGCGCTGAGATAGAAATGTGCCCTTTCTCGAAAGGTGTGGACCAGTGATGCCCAGCAGGCCGCTCTCTACAAGCCAGAGACCCTGTAGTGTGGGAACCTGTTCTCTCCTTTTGGAAGCTTCTAGAATGTAACAGCTAGATTTGACGCTCAGATTCCATTGTCCCTGTAGAACAGACAGTGGTGGTTCTGGACCGTAGCCCTGAGTGGTAGGAGAAGTTTGCAGAAGTCACCTGCACGTAAGAGAGGATAAACCCAAACGCTGCACCCCACCTGCGCTGTTGAGAAGAGAGCATGTGAGCCCACGGACACTTCCTGCCAGGGGTGACCGCGCTCCTGCTTCATGGAGACGGCGCAGAGTCCGGCCTCTGGACTCGGACGAACATCGGTGCAGATCGGGGTTCCCTCCCTGATGCGCTGGTTGTTGTCTTGTAACTCGCTCTGGGCCTCGCTTTCCTCCTTGAGAGCAGGAGGTAAGAACACTGTCCCCAAGGGCTCATGGGCAGAAGAGAAACAGAAGCGGTTTCCAGTTGGAAGCCTGGCACGTGATCCGTCCGCGTTCAGTGAGTCGCAGCTCTGAGGTGTTACGCACAGTTCACTTTGAGCTCTTTCCGCACGTGGGTCTTCAGTGTCACTCAGTGGGCCGCGCTGTGTCGTGGAGGTGTGGCGAGGAGCCTGTCTCTCACCTGGTCTTCCGGAGTCGGCGGCCTTGACTGTGGCTGACCTTGGCCGTGTTCGTGAGAGTCGGGATATTAGCTGCATGGTAGAAAACCCACCATCTCTCACCCACCCTGACTGCCCGCTCTGAGCTTTTCCCATCCTCGCGCTCCCGTTTCTCTTACCACCTGTCGATCGAGGGAAGCAGAGCCCCTCTCTCCGGTGTTTCAGTTCCTCTCTGTCCCTAAAACCATCCGTCCCAGAGCAGGCCCTTGTTTGAAACCCACGTCTGCCTTTTCCTTAGGTGTCCTTGCAAAACTTAACGGTTTAGGGAAATTGGTAGCGTGTGTGGGCCGCCTGCATGGAGGAAGACGCTCGAAGCAGGGGTTTCCCGCTTCGGGCCGCGTGCGTCACAGAGTCGGCCTGAGAGACACCCGTGGCCGACCAGATGCCCCGTTTGAAGCCTCCGCTCAGCGATGAGCCATCTGCAGGTCCCGTGCCCACGCCAGCTCTCACCTTGGCTCTGCTCGTGGGGGTTACCTAACACCAGGGATCCTCTGGGAAAAAGGTGCCCTTGTGGGAAGACCAGCAGTTGGACGAGACCTAGGAAATAATTCCTTGAAAGTTTCATTCCTACAGCTGTTTTTCAACCAATGAACTAACTCTTCACGGAACTCTAATAAACCTACCTAAGTGGCCATTTGATGAGGACTTTTTATGTCTGTTTTCTGTTATTTCTTTTTTTTAAGCTATTTCATTGCTAACGTTTAAGGATTTTATTTACAAGCAGCAAAATTAAGGCAGAAAAGAGGAACGTACCTCTCGCGCACGCAGGCCGTTAGGAAGCTTCTTTGTTCCCTGCTGCGGCGGACAGGAGCGAAAGCACCGTGGACACGGGGCTGTTTGAACCCTTTATCCGCCACGTTTACAATATTAATAACTGCGTTTCTGCAAGTTGTCACTTCAAGTAAAAGATCTTCATTGCAGCCTGTCTTCGGGGGCTGAATTGAGACGGGATGCATGCATTTAATAAATTGTAGTCTCAAGTAGTCATTTTTGTAAATAATTAGTTTCAGTGAAAGAATAAGTTAGCATATTGTATGCATCTAATGTTGCAAATGTACACACGGCAAACTTTGCTATTAATCAACAGCCAAGCGCGTGAGTGCGGTCTCATACATAATGAATTGTGCTTAAGCCTCATGGGTTTCTTGATAGAAAAATAAAAGGAAGCACAAGTGTAGTCAGCTTTTGAATAAAATTTAACTAGATCGCTCTGCATCCTGTAATTGTTTTGCAATCATTAGGGACTTGATAATTCATCTATAGTTTTGGGGTGTTTTTATCTTCATCTGTCAAATAGGAGAGATTTTTAATGATATGTTAAAGTGTTGATAAAATGCAGTTTTCCTTTTAATAATTTGAACATTTAGGGAGAAAGAAAATAGGCTTGTTTAAGGCACTCCAGTCTGCCAAGTATAATATTTAAATTGTCTTTTAAAAATGTTTTATTATTGCTGATGTATTTTTAAGAATCAATTATTTTTAAAAAGAAAAATATGCCATTCTTTTGACATGTGCCTTATGTGGGGAGGAGCTGAAGATTTACATAAAAGTGTCTCTGTGTTTTTGGTGGGTGTTTTAAAATACAACAGTAAATCCCTCTGTGGTCTTGTTTAGGTTCTGACATTAACTTGAGGCCCAAACATGAAGGGCTTCGCATGTCCATTAAAAACTGTTACCCAGTTTAAGTAACATACCTGCGGCCACCCAGGAAGTGAGTCATGGGGTCCAGATAACTTTGGAACTGCCTCTCCGTCCTTTGCCACCGACCTTGAGACGTGAACCAGTGGCGGCCTCTTGATACGACCAGGGATGTAGGTTGATTTTCGGGGGTGTGACTGTCCAATGATGAGTACTCGGCAGGGGCTGGGCTTCTACCATCTTGGCTGTGACCCGCACCGCGAAGCCCAGGGTTTGCCGAGCTGACCGTCGGGACTCCCGCCAGCCTTCCTGCTGACGTCTTCCTGCACTGGGCACGGACGACCGGCCTCCTCGCCTCCCTTGCAGTGGGAGGGATCTCCACTGCTGTCCTGCGGGGCGCCTGTTAGAAAGCAGGCAGGAAGGCCAGCACATGTGAGGCAGCCCCTGAACTCACATATTACGCATAGTAGGAGCTCTTGTCCATGAACTCACGTGCTACGCGTAGGAGCTCTTGTCCTAAAGTCACGTGCTATGTGTAGTAGGAGCTCTTGTCCATGAACTCACGTGCTATGCGTAGGAGCTCTTGTCCTAAAGTCACGTGGTATGTGTAGTAGGAGCTCTTGTCCGTGAACTCACGTGCTACGCGTAGGAGCTCTTGTCCTAAAGTCACGTGGTATGTGTAGTAGGAGCTCTTGTCCGTGAACTCACGTGTTGCACATAGTAGGAGCTCTTGTCCATGAACTCATGTGCTATGCGTAGGAGCTCTTGTCCTAAAGTCACGTGCTATGTGTAGTAGGAGCTCTTGTCCGTGAACTCACGTGTTGCACATAGTAGGAGCTCTTGTCCATGAACTCACGTGCTATGCGTAGGAGCTCTTGTCCTAAAGTCACGTGCTATGTGTAGTAGGAGCTCTTGTCCATGAACTCACATGCTACGCGTAGGAGCTCTTGTCCTAAAGTCACGTGCTATGTGTAGTAGGAGCTCTTGTCCATGAACCCATGTGCTACGTGTAGTAGGAACTCTTGTCCGTGAATCCACATGCTACGCATAGTAGGAGCTCTTGTCCCAGGCACAGATGATGCCTGTCGTTTGTATGCAGATGTCACTGTGCAGCTCTGGTTCGGACGTTCATTAATTTCTCCCTTTTTCGCAGCTGAATGCGTACTGTGCATGGGCCTGTGGCAGGGAACACTGAGCTCGCCCACTTCGAGCAGCAGCTGGCATGACGGTCATAGTAAACGCCAGTGTCTCCCTCAGCGGCTGTGAGCTCAGCCCTGCCCCTCAGTGGGCCCGTCCACAGGCCTGTCGTCTTCATCTGTGACTCGGTCCTGGTGCATCAACGCTACGGTTTTGTCCTACTCTGTGTCCTGCTAGAACTCTAGAATGTTCACGTAATTGCACAGACTCGGTCACCCCTTCGTGGTGACATCCAAACAGCTGCTGGCCACCAGGCAGTGTCACAGAGCCGTCCTTGCATTGTTTGTTCACCAGATGGCATGTGAGGCCCTGCCGTGGAGGGAGGGGCCCCGTGGGGGCATCAGTGGGACTGGGGAGGGTCGCCCATACCTCTGCTACCCTTCCTCCTGCCCTGTCTCCTGTGGGGCCGCAGACCCCGCGTGGATACGCGTGCGTAAGCCGTGTGCCGAAAGGGTCCTCAACAAATGCCTGAATGGGGCCAAACCACTAAACCTGGTAGGACTATAGTTTAATGGCTTGTTGAGCTTCTTCACTGAAAAAAGGGGGAAAAAGACCTTTATTGTCAGCCGGTAGCATAATTTATTTCCTGTCTCCAGTTCTAGCACGAGAAGGAAAACATCAGCGCGTTAGCAAGAAGAGATAATTAAATGCAGGACAAGTCCATGAGACACAGAGACTCTGCCAGAGGTCTGTCAACTTGGACACGATTGTGTGTTTTCCGGTGACATTTAGCAAGAGGCCCCCCGCGATGGTTACAAAGTTAACCTCGGTGGCAGCGCTAAACGTCAGCCGAGGTCTGCGCCTCCCTGCGCCCGTGAGGCCAGCTCCTCCCCCCGGAGTCCTGGCGGCCTCCCCGCACCACGCCGCGGCCCAGCAGCTGGAGCTCGGCTGGCTCCGCCTGGAACGTGTCTCCCCTGGAGGGGGCCTGCAGTGCCACGCGGCTGAGGCTCAGGGCCCTTCCTGCCACCGAACGTGCACCCAGTAATCCAGGTGATTCCGTGCAGACTGGCTGCCCAGCCTCCCGGAAGGACTTACCTGGCAAGCTCCCTGCTGCCCGATTCCAGGTGAACTCAGAGGAACACGAACCTTGGGGACTCTTTTCTTGGGTTACCCTCCAGCGTCACCAGTTGACAGTCCCAAACCGTGAGACTCAGTTCCATCCTGCGGGCAGATAGATGTTGGAAATGCACCGGGTCCAAAAGAGGTGTCGGAACTCAGCGCTCCCGATGCGGATGCGGAGTGTTCCACGGGGCCACCCCGACGGGGGTACAGCTGAGGGCCTCAGCCAAGTTCACCGCCTTTAATGTCTTTGGGGAGTAGAGTTCCTTCAGAAACGAGGCCTTCGTGATTCCTGCAGCCAGGGAAGCCCCACAGCACAGTAACCCCGGGCCTCCTGCCGTGCCGGCTGAGTTTTGAAGCCCCGAGCACGTGCGCTGGGGGGTGTGGGGAGGCGGCTGGCGCCCTGTGCCGTGCCGGGCACACATGGGGCCATGCGCTCTGCACTTCGGTGGCCTCCTGCCACTGTCCCCTGCAGCGGAAAACCGGCTGACCCCCCCCACCCCCGACCGTGCAGCGCCCACCTGGAGGGCAACGGGCTGGACGCGGCGCACCCCGCGGCTGCACCTCTGTCGTGGGGGCCACCGCAGCAGCTGCGGCTCGGCCTCAAGTCTCCGCACGTCCCCGGGCGTGAAGCTGCCCTCTGTTCACGTCCACATTGGTGTCTTGAAGCGCAGGCTGCTCGCACAGAAGCGTTTCCCGTGGCGACCGTCTGTGCCGTGAAGTTGCGTGTCAGTGCAGATCACGTGTGGCCTGCTGTCCTAGGAGCAGCTCGGGTTTGTCAGGAGCCGCTGGCCCACGCTTCTATGTCCTGCATCCGAACAAATCCGGCCTCAGTTCTGTGCCGGAACATTCCTTCTGCCGGCCCAGGAAGGGACGGGTCAGGGCCACCCCTCACAGGTCACAGCTCCAGGGAGCTTCACACGGGCTCTCTAACACATGCATGTTCCGGAAACTTCCCCCGCAGGCAGGAGACTGCGGTCCTGTCCTGGCGGAGCCCCTGGGATTGCCCAGCTGCACGTTTCTGGAAGAAGCCCTTAAACCAAACCATTTGTGACTTGCGGTTGCTCTGCTCAGGTACCCCGGGCTCGCTGCTGTCACAGATCAAAAAAGGGCCAACAAAACCGGGTCACTCTCCTGCCACCAGCCAGAAAAAGGCAGAGGGCCCGGCGTCTCGCTGTGTGCTCAGGGCCAGGCAGACTGACTCTGAGGCCCCCCTTCCTGCACCGTCCCGTGGGTGGGGTCGCCACACGGCGCTCTCTGCAGCACCAGCTCTCGGGCTGGGTGCGGGGCGGTGCTCAGGTGCACTGCCCCACGGGTGCTGGGCGCGTCCCTGGACACAGTCGAGTCGGCCGCGGCGCCTGCCTGACTGTGGTGGGCGTGTCGCGTGGCCCCCAGGGGGACTTGGGCACCGTCACGGTTGGGGTTTCTGGGCCGTGTGGAGGGGCTGGGGGGCCTTCTCCGCGACGAGAGGGGCCATCGACGATGCGTGGAGACCGTCACACCCCGGCTCTCTCAGGGATGCGCGGGCGAGGTCAGCAGAGAGGCCAGGGCAGAGAATAAATTCCATTTTATTGTAGAAGTGGAAGTGTGTGTCATGGCTTTAAAATGTGCTTTTACGTGGGTGTTTAATGCCATTCATTTTCAATGTCATATCATAAATCCTAGCTTCGGAATCAAAGCGCTTTAATTACATTCACCCCTGAGCAGTCACCCAACGCCAGCAGAGAAAGAGTTAAAAAGGAGGCCCACAGAGTAAGTCAGGGTCGAGATCTTCCGCACAGGCATAAAAAATCGTTTAAGAGGAATTTTACTGTAAAAATTCTCCCATAGCCACGTAAGGGTGGGCCACGCTGGGATACGCAGCCCACGTTCCGTTCCCTGAGCCACGGAGGAGGCGGCCACGGCGTGGGCAGCGCCCCGGGGTGTCCGAGCGTCCGTCCCCTGCGTCACGGGGGACGGCCGAGTAAGGAGATGTGGCTCGAGCAGAGGAGGCGGCTGCTGGTACAGGAGCCCTTGCCCCTCAAAGACGCTCGTCCCTCGTCGTGACCGCCCCTCCTCCAAGGGACCCCGATTGCATGTGTCGGGACCGCAGACGCCATAAGCCCTGAAGACTCATGGAGGCCGGCGAGGTGCTCGCCTTTGGGGCCCCTGGCCCGGCACCCCAGCCCCTCTGGGTTCTGCGAGAGGCACCAGGCCATGGTGGGCCAGCGTGGGGGTCTTGAGGGGCCCCTGCCCCTCTCTTGCCGCCTCGGGGCGGAGGCCCCCGTGGGTAGAAGGCGGCGTCACTGGGGCGTCAGGTCCGCTCCCCTGCCTGTGCCGGGCCGCACGGCCAGGTGACGGTGGCTGCTGGGTGGGGGCGAGCGGAGCGCTGTGGAGGGAAGCAGCCTCGTCTGCCAGCCGCGTTGTGGTGGCTTCTCCGCCTCCCCTGAAAAGCCTCAGGGGCCGTGGTGTCTGGAAAGGGGACGGGAGAAGCTGTCCCCAGGCCTGGAAAGCCCACCGAGCGGGCCAGGTGTGCAGGGCCTGCCGGGCAGGAAGGGGGGCCGCCTGCAGAACCCAGACGTCCACAGGGCACGTGGCCAGAAAGCCGGCCCCTGCCGAGGGGTCAGCTCCGTGAGGGGCCGCTGCGGGGCCCACAGACAGAAAGATTCCCACCCAGTGACACCTAACCAAGCCGCAGAGGCGAGCCTAAATCCGCTGGGAGACTAGCGACCGCCACAAACAGGAAGACGTGAAACGCGAGCGCAGCCACTGCTGCGGGAGTGAGCGTGGTGACGGAGGAGCCCTCGCCCTCACGGCGCTGCTGGGCGGGTTGGGTAGCGGGCTCTTGGGGACGTGACCGGGGACGTGACCGGGGACGTAGGTGCACATACACGTGCATCTGTCCGTCCTGCGAAGGGGCAGGCCTGCTGCCCTGCGAGTCACTTCTGTGCCTGTCACTGGGGCTCTGTCACAGCCTGCTCCTGCCTTGGCCATGGCTGTTCAGGGCCCCAGGTGGAAGTGCCGCTTCCTGGGGACACCCCTTGCTAGGAGCCACCCCCTATTTTCAAAGATGTCATGTTTCCTTGCTAAAAAGTCCTCACCCAAAGATATATTGATTTATTTTAGAGAGAGAGGAAGGGAGAGGCAGAGCGCGAGGCGTTGGTTGGTTGCCTCCCGTGTGCTCCCGACCGGGGACCAGCCGCCCAGCCTAGGGATGCGCCCTGACCGGGAATCCAACCTGTGCCCTTTGGGTGTACGAGACGGCGCTCCAGCCGGCTGAGCCGCCCCCAGGGCCGCATGCCGTGTCACCTGAAGCCGGAGGTGGGACGCACGGGGGAAACAGCTCCCGGGGTCTCGGCCTGCGCCCGCCCCACCCGCCTTCCTGCCGTCCTCTGCTTACCGCCTGGCTCGCTGGGACGCACGTGCTCGTGGGAGAGCCACAGGCGCCCCCGCTCGTGCGCTCGTGTTTCCTGGTTGCCTTTCGGGTGCGTGGACCGGGGCTTCGAGGGTCATTAACCTCCTGCGCTTGCTCCCACAGCACCCCGGAAGCCCCCGCGCCTCCTGAGCCGCGCAGCTGCCCCGCGGAGTCGGCGGAGCCCCTGGTGCAGTGCGCAGCCTGGCTGGGCGCCTACTTCCAGGAGCCCAGGGCCCTGCAGGCGCTGCCCGTGCCAGCCCTGCACCACCCGCTCTTCCTGCAAGGTAGGTGACGCGCACTCCGCGCTCCCTCCGGGGCGCCTGTCCCACTCATGTCACAGCACGCAGTGTGCGCCACGCCCCCACGGGTCTGCGTCCGACGCCCGCCTGGCCCTGCTCCCAGGACCCCAAGCCCAGGGCTGATGAGCGTGTGGGCGGCTGTACCCCGGGGCACCTCCCATGCGCTGGGGACAGGGTGGGGGCCGGGCCCTGCGTCTGAGGAACTTGGGATGCCGTGGGGACTCTGGGAGCGTGACCTGTTCTCTCTGTTTGTCCGTCACTTTCTGCTCTGGGAAAACTGCAACTGGTGTGCCTTCCCATCAAGTCTGTCAAACAAGGGAGCAAGCGTTTCAGATTTTGAAATGTTCAGAACAGAAAAGGCACAAAACCAGGCGGACGTCCTGTGTCACCTAATAGGGTGGGGCCAGAGGGCCAGTCACATCCTGAATTTTGTCCTCAGCGCTCAAAGGGGGTTGGGACCGGCCACTCTGGCCCTGCACCAGGCCAGGCCGTCTCTGCGGCCAGCAGGTCACGTCATGGTAGGCCGCCCAGTCACCCCAGAAGCCCGTCCCCTGTAGGACAAGCCCTGCTGGCGGAGGCTCTTGAGTGGGTCATGGTCCCCTCCATGGGGGTGGGGGCAGCCTCCTGCCGACAGCTAGTGGCTGTGGCCCGGGGATCCCCCACTGCGGCTCCGTCTGTGCCCGTTTTAAACGTGAAGTAAGTTTCCATGACAAGTTTCCTTGGCAAACTCTGCTTTCTGTGCATGTTAATTCCTGAGTATGTTGAGCGTAACCTGTGTATGACTTTTTCCCTCATACCCTTGCCCGAAGCCCTGGCCGGGAAGGCTTGCGACCCCGCCCCTCAGGCTGCAGCCAGGCCTGTCCCCTGCCCGGCGGCCCCTCCAGAGCGCAGGCCTGGCCCCCTGTCCTCCTCTGGGAGGTGGGCACCCTGGGGGCTGGGGGCTCCCTTTCAGAAGGAGTCGCCAAACTGCCGGCGAAGGGGAACCACAGGAAATCGCCATTTTGAGGGTAAAGCAGGAGATGGTGGAGGTTTCACGTGGCTGCACTTCTGCCCTTAGAGGGTTTCCAGAGTTAGATCGCGACACATGAATGGCCCGGGGACGTCTCCCGGGGAGCCCTCAGCTGCCTGCTGACCAGAGGCCTGGCAGGGCCGGGCCAGGGCAGGCGGCGCGCCTGGGGCCAGCGCGGCTCCTCGGGGCAGGAGCCGAGCGCGGAGGAGCCCGCACGGAGTGAGCTCTCGAGTGAGATGGATGTCCCCCGAGGTTGTGGGGTTAGCAGCAGGGCATTTTCTTCTAAAAAAAAGTTAGTTTTCTTTCCGTGTTTTGGGGGGTTTGGGTTCCTGTTTTCTTGCGATCCGGTCTGTTAAAAGCACCAGTAGGATCCGTCCTGGCCACCCCGCGACTGAGAGCCGCCTGTCCTCGTAGCTCAGGAGCACTGCAGGGGGGTCACGGCCTCCCTAGAAACCTCTCTCAGAGGTCAGTTTTATTTATTTTGAATTCATTTTCCTCCAAGAAATAGTTATTCGGTGAAGCTGCTATTCTGGAAATAAATCTTTACGTGATGTTTCTTCCATAATGAAAATATCACCTAAGCCTTTTTTCTGTTAACGCTGTCGGGCTCCTTTGTGTTTATTCATTAAAAAAAGCAAATCGAGCTTCTCCGCCTCTGAAGTAACCTGAGTCAGCGCCAGCCGCAGCCCCAATCACAGACGCAGGGCTTTCACCGTGAGTTCCGAAAAGCGGGCGTGGGACTGGCAGGCTCGGCCTTCGGCCCGAGGTGTGCAGACGCCGCCCCTTTGTCCCGCCCCCGGCCCGCGAGGCCTCCTGGCTGGCGTGGGGGCGTCCCTGGCAGCCTCGAGCCCCTCCCAGGGGGCCCCAGGCAGGCGCGCAGGGGGCGGGGCAGCCGAGAGGACCCCAGCCTCTCAGCCAGCCCTCCTGTCCTACCCAGGACATTGCCACAGAGGAGTTCCGAGTGTTCCTTCCTAGGTGGTGACCATGTTCCCTTTGAACTGAAACCGTTGACCCTTTACTAGGTCCTGCGTCCCCGCGCACAGCTGGCAGCTGTGGCGCGGGTGGGTGAGGGGTCCCGGCCACAGTTTTTCACCTGCTGCTGGAAGTCAGTGTCGTGCAGCCTCCCGGTCGGGGCCTCAGACAGGGTCCCATGTCTGCGCGGCCCTGCGAACCCCTCTCGGGCGGGCCTCTCCCGACAGCCCCTGCGTGCCAGGGACCTCCAGGAAGGCCCTGTCGGGGCTACTTCCTGCAATTGGCCGGCCCTGGCGCTTGTCCCTGTCCCAGAGGAGCCGCCCCCGATCGCGGCCTCGTCACCCTCTCCTGGCTGCCCAGTCACCGCCCACGCTTGCCTCTCTGTGCCCTCCCCGCCCTGCCGTGGATCAGGGTGCTCGGTGACAGATTGTGTGTCCCGGGTGGAGGGTTGCTCTGGGCTGGGGGCTGCCTGAGCAGAGCGGACATCAGTCCTGCGGGGGGCGGGGTCTGCATGTCCCTGCGCGGTGCTGGCCACTGTGGGCACGGTGGCCGGTGGCCGCTGCCCTGGGGCTCTGGCCTCCCCTCCATGAGGCTGGCCGGGCCCCAAATGTCCTCTCTCCAGCGTGACTGACAGCTGCGCGTTGGCCCATCGGTGTGTTTCATGGGCCAAAGAGCCCGAGGTTCAGATCACATCTTGGCTCGTTGCTTCACGTCTTATCCCGCAGCTTCCCGCCTGGCGACCGTCACTAGCACGTGCTTTTTGTCCTGTGCAGCCACATCCTGGGTGAGGGGAGAGCTTACGAAGTGTCAGCTCTGATTTGGTCAAGTGAACAACTTTCTCAAGTTACTTCTCGTATCCCTGTCCCTTCACCTGGGGACACGCATGTCAGAATGTTCTAGAAAGCTCGTTCATGATATAACGCCTACAGTTTCTATCCTTCTCTCTCCTCTTCCCAAGACACGTTAAAATCTTAGGCAAATATATACACGTATATGTATTTGTGTGTGTGTGTGTGTGTGTGTGTGTGTGTGTACATATGCGCTATTTTGAGAATTATCCTCTGAAGAAGCTTTTTTAAGTGGCCCCAGCTCCTACGAGCGTGTGGCTGGGTGCATCACCGACACTGGGTCCGGCGTCCCCACTGGCGGTGTGTTTGAGGCACGTGGCAGGGCGTGTTGAAGAGGAGCTTTGCTGCTGTAACAAGTTCTAGGTCACGCACGCTTGCTGCCTGATCTAGCGCGTGGCCCGTAGCCGGGTGAGAAGGCGGGACCGCAGACATGGGGTCCGTGGTTTTGATTTGGAAGAAGCGAGCTAGACGGCCTGCACGGCGGCGCCTCCGCTGTCAGCACAGTGGCCCGAGAATGCGGGGCCCGGCCAGGGGCGGCTCTCAGGAAGGCTGACCGGGACCCGCAGGCGGTGGCCAGACACTCTGGTCCAAAAATGTGTTGTTGTTTTCCTCCTAATAGCTGGACGAATGAGGCTCTAGATTCTTCTGGAGCCCCGTGCCCCACGGCAGCGGCCAGCGGAGGGACAGAGGCTGCTGCGGCTCTGGGTTAGGCCCTGTCTGCACAGATCTAACGTGGACGCCGTCCTGGGGTTGCTGGGCTTCTCAACATCCGCCTAGCCCACTCCGTCGCCTCCCACTTCCTGTGGAGCCAGCATTTCAGACACGCCCCCTCCTGGAGGAGGGTCTGGTCCAGCGCCCGAGACGCTGCTGGGGGCTGAACAGACCCCCAAGAGGACGCCTGGGGCCCCGGGGCCGTCTGACTGATGAGGAGCGGCCAGGCCGCCCGGGAAGCCTCGTTCAGCGGGAGTTTTGTCCCAAACCTAAGAGGTGGTCAGACCGCACGGTCCCTGGGGTTTCCATGGATCAGGCAGAAGAAGTGAACTTGCGAATGCCTTCCCTCCAGCCACGGGGTCCCACACAGCATTTAGCCGGGCTGGGAGGCAGCCACGGACTGGGGAGGTCAGCTGCTCCCGGGGTACGCCAGGCGTCCACGGCAGACAGACGGCACCTGCGTGTGATCGGAAGATGCTCGCGTGGGCTGGAACCGTTACGGCTGGCACAGCGACCAGACAGCGGAGCAGCGAGGGTTCCTGCTGAGAAGAAGCCGCCCTAATCCCGTTGGCACTTACGGCGGGCAGCCCCGGGCCTGCGCCTGGGCCCCGGGCCGGCTTCACCTCAGACCGGGAGCAGGCCCTTCCCACCCGGGGGCACGTGGAGTGCGCGGTCTCTTCCGTCATTCTCACGTGAAATGGGCTTTGAAAAACAGGGGTTTTCTATCAGGTCTGTGTTTTATAGTGGAAGCGAACTTTTCACTTAAATATGCTTAAAATGTTTTTATTCCCACTGTAGTCGTTAGACACTCTGCCTGCTCCCAGAGAGAGTGTGCCTGTCGTCACGCGAAGGGGTGCGCACCCCCATTTGCAGGCACTGCCAGTGCGTTTGGGTACCACCCCCGCAGTAATAAATGGGGTTCTCCCTGCTGCTGGGTTTACAGAGAAAACGTATTCGTCAAAATTACACAGAATTGGACTTGCAGTTCGCAGTATGTTAAACATGTAAATATGGACATAAAATAATGCTGAGGAACTCTCTGTAGGAGCTAAAAGTGTAGACACTATTACTTAATCTACATGCTTTACCACGGGTTTTTATCTGATGGCTCAGAACCTAAGACTTACAAACACACGTCCCCGTTAAAGGTCGCGTTCTGCCTGCTGGGATGGGGGAGTCACGTACTTACCTGAAGGAGGCGTGACGGGCAGCTTCCGTGGCTCCATGGGGGTCGGGTCCCCAGGACGGAGCCCGCCTCCTGGAGATGCTCGCTGGGGCACTGGGTGACGTTTAATGCCAGGAACATACTTGGGAAGGAGCACGTTGAACCCTGAAGTAGGGAAAAGGAAGTCTTCTAACCCTTACATGTCACTCGGTCACTCAAGTTTAAATCTGGTTCTTTGCCGCCCCCCCCCCCCCCAATACTAAAGGGAAGACGGAGCACGTGTCGGGAAGGGTGTAGCCGGCGAGCCTTGGCCCTCGCAGCGTCAGTATGGCCGGTATCTCTGTTGCTATGGCAACTACTTTTTCTTTTCTTGAGCACTGCTGTTCATCGCGCACAAAATCCATCCCGTGGACAGAGGAGGCCCTGCTCCTGGACTGTGCACACGTGCGTGCCGCCTGCTTCCCTGGGAGGCATGCTGTTCCCCAGCGGGGCTCCGCCTGCCCCTCCTCCCGCGGTTTGAGAGACAGCGGTGGACCCGAGACGCGGGCTCGCTGCTTGGCCGCGTCGCACTCTTTTCGTGGAAAATTTGCATCCCTTTCTCTTTTTAATATAAAATATGCAAGAACCGACATACGCGGCGTGGCCTCCCCTCCCCCTTTATTCCCGGGCACCGGGCCTTTGATGTCGCAGAGGACCGGGTGTTCACGCCTGTCCCTAGCAGGCCGCAGACACTGCACCTATTTCTGGCAAATGTAAAACAGCCCAAATCTAGCTGAATAGGAAGGTATCATTAGTTTGTGAATCGCATCCTTGAAAATAACTGGAGGAGCCAAATCAGTTTAAAAGAAGATAACAAAATGGTTTAAGCTACTTAGGTTGAATGCCAATTATATTTTAATATTCAACTGAGCATATTTTACGAAGAAAAAAGCCCGCGCTGACGCCCGCATAACTCAGCGGCAGCGTCGGCCAGCTGTGCCGCGCTCCCTCCGAATCGCTTTGTGCATTTTAGCAGCCTGGTAATTTCGCAGAGAGCTACCTGAGTGATGGCATTTTCAATGAGCAGGTAATCTACAGAGAATTTTTATATGGTTATGAGTTCTGTGCTTCAGCCCGGCAACACAAAAATACATCAAGACCAATTACGGTATCAGCTTCCAGTGTGGTACCCTCGCCAAGCAAGTGCATGTATTTCTGCCCCAGGCATTTCAAATTGCATCTAATTTGAAATCTTTGGGGTTTTAATTAAATTTCAGAATATATGGAATTCTTCATTAGTACCTGCTCTGAATAGCAGATTATCCTTCTCTCCGTCTCTCGTTAAAGAAGTAGGCTGCGGTAAGGAGCATGTTCCCGGCCTGATCATTTGTGGGGTCTGGGTGTTGGAACAGAAATAGTGAAATGCAAAATAATATCAAAAAGATTATTAGCCCAGGGAGAGTCTCTTGATTTGTATTTTAATGGAATTTTACATTTCTCTTAATGATTTGCAAATTGTCCTCTGATTATAAGATGCATTAAGCTTTTCATTTTAATGGCAAAGACACAGCCATTAGCAGGATTTTTTCTGTCTTCTTTTCAGAGTGCTTCCCTGCAGCAGATAAATATTGAAACCATTAACACCTCTTGGTGCTCCTCACAGCCTGCCCCTTGGACCCACGCAGTTCAAGGGCCTCTCGGGCTCAGCACCTGGCAAGGGGCCCCCGACTGTCGTCCGACCCCGCCGTGTTTTCTTTTCTAGAATACGGAGGGGCAGTCTTGTTCATTTGTGCTGAATGTTACTAACGGCCTATTTGTAACACAAGACCCTCCGTGGGAAGGTTGCCCGTGAGCACAGCTCTGGCCTCGCTCTGGGCTGCGGGGCTGGGGGGCGGGGGTGCCCAGCAGCGAGCCTGCTGAGGGTTCTGGGGAAGCCTCGCCTTGCACTCTGGATGCACCCTGCGCACCAGGCACAGTGACAGGGACGCACAGCACTCGCCACGTCGGCCTGCCAACCGCGGCTCATCCCAGAGAGCAGGCGCCCTTGCCCGTGGTGTGACCTTCAAGGTGACATCTTGGTTTTCAGGCCACGGCGTCCAGCCCCTGCAAAGTGTGTGGGCTGCATGACCGGAGCCACAGGCTGTCCTGTCCGCCCCGCCTGCCGAGTGTGCCCGGGGAGCTCCAGGCCCTGACCCACGCGTGGCAGCCCATCCACCAGAGCCCTGGACGACCCGGGAGCCCGCGCCGGTGTATGCCTGGGAGAGCAAGGCCGCGACCTGTCGGCCCGCGGGGTCCCCCGGCAGAGCGGCGCTCCTGGCCGGAGCCGCTGACCGCAGAGCTGTTCCTGAGGGAGGCGGCTCTCAGGAGTGACCGCCACAAAGCCCCGTGCTACGCAGCTGCCAGGGGACAAGGCCGGGCCCGCTCCACGCTGCCTGTGACCTTTCCCCGTCGGTGTCATCCTTGGAGGTGCCACACGCCTCCTGCTTGTGTCAGGGCCGCCAGGCGGCATGGAAGCCGGGGTCCTCGGCCCCCTGTCCTCTGCTCTCCGCCCGCCCTGCGCAGACATACCTCGACCACCAGAAGGCACCGTGCAGGGTGCCCTGGGCACAGTGGGGACACACGGGCTCCAGCAGTGGCGGCCGGCAGGGGAGGGCAGAGGTGACGGGGCACCTGCCACGGGGGCCACAGGGCCAGCCGCCTTGACCGCTGTTGGGGTCTTGTGGCGCGTGGCTGTGGCAGTACTAGCGCTGTGTCGCTCTGTACCGGCCGCGCCCCGACCGAGTCAGTGGCGGAGGGGCCTGGCCGCCTTCTGAGCGCGTCCCTTGCTCTGCAGAACAGAAGCGAGGGGGCGGGGGCCGGGCCCGCCAGGCCTCAGTCCCCGGGCCTGTGTGCCAAGGCGTGCCTTGTGCTCCCGGCAAGTCCCTGGCGTCACTGTTTCTGTCACGTCCTCGTT
The DNA here is from genome assembly GCF_987537825.1 of Furipterus horrens. Classification (NCBI taxonomy): domain Eukaryota; kingdom Metazoa; phylum Chordata; class Mammalia; order Chiroptera; family Furipteridae; genus Furipterus; species Furipterus horrens. Next base: position 201,626,957 of record NW_028327175.1, read on the forward strand.
CCACAAGGAGGAGCCGGGAAGTGTGTTCCGTGAACGAGGGTTATGTGAAAGCCGGTGTCCTGGTCATGAACGAGGCCTCCGGGGGGAAGCGCAGAGCCTTCGACTCCGGGCCGAGTGTGTCTCACCCGCCGCCGCGCCTCCCGGCCACGGGGCCCGGCCCGCCGAGGGCTCCGCACACGTTTGCTGCAGGAGCGCGCGGATGCTGGCGGCCTCTGGGCTCCGCTGTCCTGGCGTCCCTCCCCTGCCCATCCCCCGGCAGCGCCGCCAGGACCGTGTTTCTGAGGTTCCACGGTGGCAGGGACGTCCCCCTGGACGCCTCCCGGAGTCTCGGCCCCTGAGCGGGTCCCCGCCCCGTGTGATGAAGACCCCGCAGGCCCCGAAGGGCCCTCTCCTGTCTGCGCACGTGGCAGCCGGGCGCGTGCTGGCGCTGCAGGCGGGGCACAGGGAGGAGCCCGTCCAGAAAGGCAGGGTCTCACCTGGAAAGGCGTGGGCGCCCGGCCGGAAAGGGGCACCCCGGCCTCTGCAGCTGCCACAGAGACGGGCCGGCCGTCTGGGGGACTGGAAATGGAACCCTGGGGGGGTTATAAAAAGCTTGTTTCCCAGTTTTCTTATTTTCTTTCAACTATTCACAGTAAAATTAACCGTGATGAATTTGGAAGTTTAAATCATACGTGGAAGTAAAACCCAGGACAACGGACGGGTGCGATGTTATCTGAGGGCCGACTGACAAGCCAGAGGTGCGTGTTGTAAATCCTGGCGAGCCGTGAGGAGCAGCACCAAACTGTACAGGCCGCAGGCCGATGCGGAAGACAGAAAAGAAGCCTGATTTTAGGGTTCCTCAGTCAGAAACAAGGCAGGAGAAAGACGGAAGGGAGAACAGAAGACGGATGGGACAGATGGCATCTCGTCACGTTCACTGATAGTTGCAGTAAATGTAAGTGGTCTCGGGTCCAAGTAAAAAGGCAGAGACAGATCGGCAGACTGGGCGCCACAGGCCTCGCTGCGCGTTTTCTACATTACACAGATGATGTAAAAGAAGAGAGACTTCTGAGCAAAGGGGTAAGAAGAATGAAGGCATGCGCTTCAGAAAAGAATGTGGACAACTGTATTTTTTCAGGTCATATAATTATTTACATAGACTATGTTATAGAATTTTGAAAACCATTAAAACAAGTAAATTGAACAAAGTTGAGGATATAATTTGAATATAGAAAATTAATTAATGTTTACGTAATTAAAGCTTAAAAAACAATTACAAGTAGTGTCAAAATATAAAGCATTCAGGATTACCTTCAGTAAGAAACGTGCGTGACACCTCCACGGACAATCTAACCGTGTCTGAGATAAAGTAAGGAGGACCTGAGCGCAGCACGCAGCGTGGCCGTCGGAGCAAGCAGCGCTGCCGAGAAGTTCCTTCTGCGTGAGCTGTCTTCGATAGTCGGTTCCCTTTGGCTTTTAGGCTCCCAGCCAACCGCCGAGGCATGTGGAAATGCGAGGGGCCTAGAATCCGAAAGCAATCTTGAAAAAGAATGAAGTTGTAGGTCTTAGATTACCTGGTTTCCAGACTTACTACAGACCTTCTGTACTCAAGGCACCGTGACGCTGCCGTGGGGATCTGCACCGGGAGCAGCAGGACGGGACGGAGCTCTCCTCCTGCACGGTGCTCTTATCTTTGAGAACGACGCCGCGGAGACCCGCGAGGGAAGTTCAGGCTTTTCAACAAATAGTGTGTGAACAACTAAAAATACTGTCCCTTGGCCCCGAGCTCACGCTGTACATAAAAATTAATTTGAGGCGTATCATGTGCCTACACATGAAGCTGCCACTCTAAGGTCTTAGGGAAAAACATGGGAAATATCTTCATAATTTAAAAGACAAACATCATATACAGCATAAATATAAAACTATGAAAGAAAATATCAATAAGTTAGACTTTCATTGTTAAGAAAATGAATAGGAAAGCCACAGAGCAAGAGGAACATTTTGCTGCGTGTGTGTCTGACAGAGGACTGGAACGTGGGATGCAGGGACACGTGTGTGGTCTGTAATGAAAAGACAAGCCCAGTAAGTAGCTCAGCAGAAGGCACTGCCTCTCCACAAGGAAGATGGACAGACTCAGTCACAAACACAGGGACAAGTGCTTGTCGTGACATTAACACCACACAGATTTTGTCTGAATCTAACAAAGTGTGTACAAGGCCTGGAAAACTATAAAGATGATGAAAGATATCACGTTCATGCTCACGGACAGGAAGACTCAACATGGTCCAGAGGTCAGTTCTTCCCGACCTGACCTGTAGCTTCCATGCAATCTAATCAAAAGTCCAGCATGGCGATCTGGGGGGCCGACAGCTGATTCTGGGGTTTACTTAGAGGCCCTGGCCGGGTGGCTCCACTGGTCAGAACATCACCCTGATGCACCCAGCTTTGGGTTCAGTCCCTGGCGAGGACACACACAACAATAAGCCAGTGAACACATGAATAAGTGGAACAGCACATCAGTGTCTCTCTCTTTCTCCCTCTCCCGCTCTCTCTCTAAAAGTCAACAAATAAAACAAAATGTTTAAAAACTTAAAAGTAAAGTTTATAGAGAGCTACAAAAGACCCAGATTAGCCAACACAAGAAGGAAGAGTTGGAGGACTGACTGCCGAGCTCAAGACCCACGGTAGAGCCACGGAACCGAGACAGTGGCGTGTGGGCAGAAGCCCAGACGCGGGTCAGCAGTGCCGCCCACCGCCCCCAGAGACAGGCCCACGGGCGTGCAGGCAGCTGGTCCTCGGCGTAGGCGCAAAAGCTCCTCTTCAGTAGATGGTTCTGGAACAGCTGCCCATGGCGTGCAGCTAAATGAAGCCAACACAGACCGTGCGCCCTCCTGAAACGTAACTTAAAATGGGTCACAGACCTAAGCGTGAGGCACACACCGTAAGACTCCTGGAAGGCAACACCGCAGGAAACGTGGCTGGCCATGGTGTGGCGGCGGCCCCGCCAGGGAAGGGGGATCGATAAGCTGGACTTGTTAAAATTAAAACTCCTGTGAGACCCGGTGTCAGAGAGACCTAGTAAGACAAGCCCCAGGCTGGGAGGAAATGTTTGCAAAAGGCATTTGCTGAAGGACTATTATCAAGAACACACAAAGAACCCCTGAAACTCAACCATCAGAAAATGAAGAACCAGTTAAAAAAGGAGCCGAAGACCCGAGCAGAGCCCTGGCCAGTGGCAAGTAACCAGGTGACAAAGTGTTCAGCATCCCATGTCCTCAGGGAGATGCAGACTGAAACAAGGAGGTACCTCTGCCCCCCTGTGAGGGTGGCCGGTGCGGCGGGACGGGGAGCGGGGGGGCCGGTTCCCTCTGCTGGGACGCAGCCGCTGAGGACGGCCCGGCGCTTTCCCGCACAACGCAGCCGGCTGCTCCCCTGTGGGCCGGCCCTCACGCTCCTGGGTGTTTACCCAGACGAACGGAAATCTTCACGCGGCCCTGCACGCGGAGGCGTATAGCAGCTGAGCTCGCGATTGACAGGATCTGGGGGGGACCGATCTGTCCCTCAGTCGCCAGCAGGCCTCACAGGCCCCTCCCCGCCCGCAGGCCGGGCTCGCCGTCCTGATCTGGGGGCGCGGCGAGGGAGAGGAAGCCCAGACCCCGGCCTGTGGGCTGGATCGTGGGGCTCAGCGAAGGAAGCCAGGAGCACTTTTCCCGAGGTCGCCCCTCCATTTCGCCCTCAGCCACGGACCGCCCCGCTCACCGGTGGCGGGCGGCCCAGGGTCCGTGTCCACGTGGAGCCCAGTGTGCCGGCCCGTGCCTGGCCAGGGGCGTGGCCAACATCAGTGCCCTGCGCCGGCCGGAGCCTCTGTGTGCATGCCGCGGGCTGAGCGACTCGGGCAAGTGGCCCCCATGCAGAGGGCTTCATGGAATTAGCTCATACCCCCCGTCTGCTGCCGACGCGGGGCGTGGAGAGGCGCTGATCCGAGCGTCAGGTGGCCCTGAGAAGCCTCGTGTCCGTGCGCCGTCCTTCCCGGAGCCTCTGTGTTGAACCCCCGACAGGCCTTCCAGCCGCTGGCTCTGCGGGGCCGGGTGCAGGCACCGGTGTGCCGTGATGCCGTCTCTGCGGCCGGGTGGCCTCTGCCCCGGGCAACAGGGCGTGTCACAGCCCGGAGGCTCAGGACAGAGCCCAGGTCCGGCATCGCCCGATTCTTGGTTTCTCAGCGGCAGTGAGGGGACTTCAGGGCCATCGTGGGGCCGTGAGCTGTCTCGGCAATCCTCTGTGCAGAACAGCCAGGGCCACCCTGTCCTGCCTGTGATCTCCTGGCGATCACACGGTCCTTCCTACCTGCTGGCGCCTGATCCCTGTCGCCGAAACGTCACCTCAGTCCCCAGGATTGCCAGCTTTCGGGTTGACCTGGATCTCTGGGCACATGCCGCCTGGGAAGCGCAGTTGGTTCTGCTCTGCAGCCCTGCGCCAGCCCCGAGGGGCAGGGAGGCCAGTCAGCGTCCCGCTCTGCGTGCGGCAGCGGCACGGGGCGCAGCACGCTCCGCAGGGCACTTCCCCCACGGCGGGGACGCTGCCCAACGCTGGTGCCGGCTTCCTGTCACCAGGGCCTCCTTTCCAAGGGCAGGGAGCTGAGCTCAGGGCTTGGCCTGCTCGTGAGGGGCACCAGTGCGACCGAGCTCTCGTCCACGTCACCACCCCTATGGCAGTGCCGGGGGGACCCTGTCCTGGCCGTGCCGGGGCTGCAGGAGGCGGTGCAGTGTGGCCTGGCCCCGGCTCTCACGCCGGCCGCGGCATCGTGTTGGCCACTGCACTGACCAGGGGTGACACCGCCGCCCCCTGCCTCCCCGGGGTGTGTCTGTCCCACCCTAGTTCACATCTGAAGCGGGGCCGATTCTTCCAGCACCAAAAGGAAGTCACCACCACGCGACAGGGTGTGAAAGTGGTGTTGGCACTTGTCACCGGGCTGCCGGAGGAACCTGCGTCAAACACACTCGCCTTATCTCTTTGCTGCTGAAGGTGAGACGTGTCACCCCACGCAGGGATTAGAAGCAGCAGCTGCTCCATTTGAGTGGGAGCATCGTGGGGGCTCAGAGGCTGCCGACCTGTGGGGACAGTGTGACGAGGCTCTGACTGCGGACTCTGTGCCTGTGTTCAAGTCCGGCCCCAGCTTCAAGGTCGGCGGGGGACGCGGCCACCAGGGCACACGGACGTCAGGTTGCTGGCGTGTGCCGTCCCGTTTCCAGCGTCCGTGGATGAAGTCACAGGTGACATTGTGACTTCCGGTCCTCCCAGGGTTCCCTGCCAAATTCTGTAGTGGCACGATGCTGTCCAGACAGGAGTCACTTGGGGACGGCCACCCAAGGCGGCCCCGCAGTCCCGGCCACTGGTGGTCACGCTCCTGCTCCTGCCCAATGACAGGGCTGGCTTGAGTGACCCACAGGAGCTGGTCAGAGCGGCGCCCGCCCTCCCACAGCCGGGTCGTGGCACACACCATCCCCTGTGCTGCGTCCCCGTGAGTCACACCACGTCACGGGGACACCACGCAGCCCTTCCGAGGGGCTTGTGCAGGGGAACTGGGAGCCCCCCGGCCTACAGCCGGCCCCACACAGACGTGGGTTAGAAAAACGCTGGAGAAGGACCTTACTTACCAGACACTGGCCCGTCCAGGAGGGAGAGCATCACAGGAGGCCCGTGGGTGGCCTGGCAGTCAGCTCGGTCGGGGTGGCCGATGCCACTGCTGAGTGGCAAGCCCAGAAGGGGACTGAGGGGAGCAGCCCCAGCAGGCGCCGAGCTCGCCCTGGGCGCTCAGGGCTTTGTCTCCGGGGGAGGCCGTGTGTTCTCGCCCTGGCTCTGGGCCAGCCATGGAAGACACAACTGGGCGATGTCCTCCCCGCGGCGGCCCCTGCACTGTCTCCTGGTGTCGCCCGGTCAGACCCACAACTCCACGGCCTACTGTGCAGCATCTGCCGCCTGAGGCCTGGCCACACTCCAGGGTCCCTGCGCCGGCCCCCTCCCTGTGGGCAGCACCCCCCGCCTGCAGCCCGCAGGTCTCGGTCCGGTGCCCTGTCCGCAGGGGACCCGCCCTGGCCCAGTCTCTGCCGTGAGCCCCATCTCAGCCTGCACTCGCCTCCGGGTCCTGCCACAGCAGCTGTGAGCGCCGGGTGCTCACTGCCCGCGGCCCCCACCGCGGGGGGCCCCTGCAGTAGCTGCTGATTGCTGTTTAATAGATGGGGGATGAGCCCATTAAGTGATGGATACCTAGGAACAGCCTGTACTCAGTGTGAGGGTCTTCCCTCTGTCACGTGGTGTGAGCCTGAATTTGAGGCGTCGCTGTTTGGGACAATGTGCCCAGGCGACCCTGCTCCTGAGCAGTGGCCATCAGCTGCTGCTGGGCAGGGCTGAGTGGCTGGGGACAGGCACGGGCTCTGCTCACTGGGCTGGTGACAGCAGCCACTCCCCTCAGGAGACACCCGAGGGGACCAGCCTTCCACCAAGGAGTGAGGCAGAGCCTCCTGACCCGTGGCCGTGCCTTCCCACGTGAGCCACGGCCACCGTCCGTGCGCCCAGGCCGTCCTTGGTCCGCCCCGCCCTCTGCGGGCAGTGGGCGGTCACCCTGCTTTGTCCTCTGACCTGCCCCGAGCTCAGGGAGCAGGTCCGGACTCGCCCGCTCGTAACGGGGTGCAGACTGACTCCAGGTCACAAAGCCGACGCCGGTGCAGGAAGCCAGAGGCACCGGAGGCGCGACGTCTGCCAGGCCCTGGCCCTGCGGGAGGGGAGGGCCCCTGTGCCCACCCGGCTGGTGGCGACGCCCGGCGCACTGCCTCCCTCCCCATGCGGGGCCCCGGCCAGGCTCTCCTCTGTCCTCCGTCCTCGCCCCCCTGCTGGGACCCCTGCACCCGCACCTGCACGGGCCCCGTCCTCCTTTGAGCAGGGGACAGACCAAAGTCAGCAGCACGGTAGGAGCCGGATTCCATCACTCAAAACCCAGCCCCAGCGCCTTTGAATCCTCCGGCTGCCCTGCGGCAGAGGCTCGGTGCGGATCCTGAGACGAGTCCCCGAGGAGCGCGCGTGCTCTGCGGGGAAACCACAGCCCGCCGGCTCCTCGCGCCGCCCTCGGACGGCTGGGCCTGCGCCTTCTCCCGCACCGCGCCTTCCTCGCGTGAAGAATAATTCATTAAGAAATTAAGGGCTTCGCTCCTTTCTGTTGGATTGCTCTTCAAAAGTTAGCAAAAATTATTTAACAGACCCCCGGGCTCTTTCAGAGAAGCCCAAGAAGCCACATGGGTGGGGGTCGTTCAGACCATGCACCCTGGAAGATCTGCTGGTGCTCCCTGAAATGAAGGGGACTGAGCCGGTGGAAACCCCCACCCGCGGGGCCGAGACCACGCGCAGGTGCTGCCCGGGCACAGGAGGAAGCTGATTTTTAGACTCCCAGAAGCCACGAGCAACGTCTGCCGGAGGAGCTGGCAGGCTTCTGTTCTCCTCCTGGGTGCCCGTGCGGGCTGGCAGGAGGCTTCTGGAAGTTTCTGACAGGCTGCAGTTGCTGACCAGGCCAGGGTGTGCTGGCACATGAAACGGGTCCCTTGTCTGCTGCGTGACTGAAGCCACCAAGGGAAGGCGGGTTTGACATCCCCATCCTGTGGCTGACTCCCGCCTCCCTTCTCCGTCAGGGACCCTGGCATGTGCCGCCGCCCCTGCATTCCTGTGCATTGCATCTCTGTCTGCCTCACATTGTTCAGACACCAGTAACACCTGTTCAGAAGCCCGTTACCCAGCTTTGAGCTGAATGACAATCATTTGAGTGGTAGCGGGTGTTAATGTATAATTATTCACACTCATACCAGGAGGTTCACCGTTTAATCATTTCTCTGTAGGCTTCCTAAGTTCGAGCTTCAGGTCTGAGGCATAATTCTTCTGTTAAATATGTTTCGGGCACTCTAATTATTGGCAAGGCGAGTACCCAGGCGTCCGGCGCGGCTTCCGGGGGGTGTGCCTTACCTCACCTGACGGCCTCGCCGGGGGACAGTGCCAGCCCCTGCACGCGGAGGCGGCGGGGACCCTTCCCGGGCTGACAGGCGCGTCCCTCCGCAGGCCCGTCTTCCCCGTGCGCCCAGACCGGCCGGTGCGGAGGAAGCGCTGCTGCCCCTGAGCTGGGGGCCCCACTCAGCTGTCCCGGGGCCCTCTGTCCTCCTCAGAATCGTTGACCCCAAAGAGCTCTGGATCTCGAGGGGTCTGTGAGTGTCTCTGTTTTAAAGTGACAGTCCACTGCCTGTCATCAAACATCTGTATCCAAATTAACTATTTTCCAGTCTGACCTGTGTGGCTCAGTGGGCTGGGAGCCCTCCCCCAAAGCGAAAAGTCACCCGTCTGAGTCCCGGGCAGGGCACATGCCTGGGTTGCAGGTTCAGTCCCCAGTTGGGGTGCGTACAAGAGGCTCCCGATAGGTCGTCCTCTCTCACATGCATGTTTCTCTCCCTCTCTCTTCCTCGCTTCTCCCCTTCTCTAAAAATAAATAATAAAATCTTTCTAAAAAACACTATTTTCTGAGACCAAAACCATGTAAAGACAGTGTGGCTTTTTTATGCTTTTGCCAGTATCATGGATGCCCACCCTGGACACCGTGCGGCCCTGAGGGGCGAGGCCCTTGCAGGCAGGTCAGGTTCCTGGGACCCTCGCGCCGTGTACCCGTGCGACCAGCAGGAGAGCCGGGCGTGGCGTGACCGGCGTCCAGAGGCCTCCCGCTGTGAAGCTGTGTGAGCACAGGGCGCGGAGCGCAGAGGGGCCCCTGCCTGAGGCCCGCCCTCCTGAGGGAGAACCTTCTTGGGTCAGTGGCCACGGTGGCGCTGAGCCTCACCTGGGGGTCTCACCCACAGAGGGGACAATGACAGCACCCGAGTCACGGGCGTCCCAGGGCTGCATGAGATGGAGCCCACGGCACAGTGTCTGGGCCACAAATGTAAGCCCTGGTCACTGCCATCTTGATTTTTAAGCCAATTGCCCCAAATTTCCAAGTGACTCTTCTTTAAAATAGCACCCACGCCCGTGTGAGCCCCGCGTGGCTCAGACCTCGGGGGCTCCTCTGTGGACGTCCCGGGCTTGGGTCTTGCACGCCCGGGCGCTGTCTGCTGCCGGCAGGTGTTCTTACCAGGCGTGGGCCAGGCTTGGGCAGCGCGACCCACAACGTGGTGGCCTGCCACTAGCCGTGAGGCCAGCAGAAACCGGCTTGGACCCAAGGAGCCGAGACCATGGCATCACTGCTCAGCTTGACCAGAAGGCCCCTCTGTTGGCCCAGAGGACAGGCCACATAATTAGCCGTGTGGTCGGAAGAGCACACCCCCTGGAAGGCTCCCTGGCCCTGTCTCCTGGGGCCCCTGCAGACCACAGAGGTGACCCACCGCGGATCCAGCCCGCGAGCGCCATGCACACGGAGGGGCCTTCACGACTGTGACTGAGTCTCCTGAGGAAGACCCTCCACACCCCACTCGCTGCGGAGTCAGCTGCTTCTGCCACCCGGGCTGCCAGCCTAACCCGCGCGTCCACTTCCCACGGCACACGCATTTCTTAGCTTGTTCGTTTACCTGCTGAAGGGCGTCTTGGCCGCTTCCAGGTTCCGCCAATAGGCGCATAAAGCCACTGTGAACGTTCACACGTGGGCTTTCGTGTGAGCGTGTTTTCACTCAGCAGACGCGCGCACACCCGGACATATCATTGCTGGTTCATGGGATGAGTCTCCGTTTCGCTTTGGGAGGAGCCGCCAAACTCGCCCCCAGAGCGGCCGCGCCACGGTGCATGGCGCCCGGCGTGAAGGTGCGTCTGCGGCTCTGCGTCCTCGCCCACAGCTGGTGTCCGCAGGCTGGTTTGTAGGCGTCGCAGCGCCATGTGACCGTGCCTCGCTGTTTGAACCTGTCACCCCCAATGACAGGCGATGGGTCCCCTCCTGTCGCACGGACTCATCGGTCATCTGCGTCTCTTCTTTGGTGCGTGTACACTGAGAGCACGTGCCCATTTTATAACGGGGCCGTTTCCTGCTGCCGAGCTGTAAGTGAGCTGCGCGCGTGTTGCACACGGTGCTGTGACGGGTGTGCGCCTGGCCGACGCCCGCTCCCGCCTGCGGCCTCTCAGGGTGAGCGGCACCTCCCGCAGAGCAGGGACCCCTCCTTTTCAGAAAACCCAGCACACGCATCGCTCTTCCTTCCGTGGACCCTGCTGTATCTGAAGCGCTTCTCGAAACCCCGGGCCCCCCGGGTTTTTCTCCTGTGATCTTTTATAGCTTTGCCGTTCAGGTTAGATCCGCGGTCCATGTTCGGTTTCTTTTTGCGAAGTATGCGTGGTCTGCGTTTCAATTCACTGTTCCACGTGAGGCCGCCCCGTAGTTCAGCACGTGTGTTGGAAAGACCGTCCTTTGCCGCCAACTTGCCTTTGCGCCTCTGTTTCCGTCCCGGGGGGTCTGTGTCTGTTCTCGTCCGTGGGTCTGTGGGTCTGTCCTTTCACCCCCGCACACGGTCTTGATTTATAGAAAGACTCGCTTTTCAGATATCAGAGAGCGCTGCGTTTCTGGGACAGAGTCCACCGCGTGTTGGTGTCTTGCTCATTTTATGTGCAGTTGGATTTGACTTGCCAGTGCTTGGTTGAGAATTTTTGGATCTGTGCCCTTGGGAGACACTAATCTGTACGTTTCCGGTTTCTGTCTTTTTCTGGTTTTGATCTTGGAGTAATTATAGCCTCATAAAAATGCCTTGGGAAGTGTACCCTCTTCTTTCGGAAAAGATGATGCTAAATTGATGTATTTCCTCTTTAACTAGTTGTTTGATAAGATTTACTAGTGGAATTATCTGACCCTGGTGATTTCAGATGTTAGACTATTAAGCCCTTTGGCTGGTACAGAACGGTCCCGGTTTTCCGTGTCATGGTGGACGAGGTGAGGCAGGTTGTAGTTTTCGGTAAGTGGGGCTGCTGCGTTCCGCGGTTGGCTGTTCCACGTCGTTACTGAAGGGACACTTGGTCCCCCATTTAATGCCCGGGCCTCCGGTACTGACATCCGCTCTCTCATTCCTCGTGTTGGTAATTTGTTTTTTTTCCCTTTATCAGCCTTGCTAGAGATTTGTCCATTTTATCGATCTTCTCAGGGAACCCAATTCCAGTTTCGCATGTTTCACTCTTATCGTTGCTCTGGTTTCAGTCTCATTGAGCTCTGCCGTTGCCTTGGTTTACTTCCTTCCTCTTCATTTGGTTTTATTTTGTTGGAAGCTGAAATTATTACTTTGAGGAGCTGCTTCTTTTCTCAAGTGCGCGTTTAACGCGGTCAGTGTTGGGGTGGCCCTCGCTTTGCTCGCGTCCCGTGAGCAGGGACACGGTGTTGCCCCCACGCAGCGCGCTGCGACCCGTGGCTGAGGTACTGCACGCGTGGCTGGAGACCTTTCTGTTACTTCTTAAAATTAGCATCTCGTCTGACTGCATCACCGTCAGGGACTGTGACGGGTGCGATGTCAGTTACTGTGGCTCTGCAGAGCCCGTTCTGTGCCCCAGGAGGCCGTGCGCACTGGAAAGAAGCCTGTGCTCCGCCGCGACGGGCAGAAGGTCTGAGAGTGTCGGGCACGCCCGGCGGGGGCGCGTTTTCACTTCTCCATCCTTGCCTTGCTGCCTGCTGTCTGTCAGTCCCTGAGAGAGGAGTGCTGGGTCCCCGAGGGTAACTGCGGACCGTCCAGTTGGGGTCCGAAGTTCTGCCGTGAGGTCCGTCGGCGTCCACAGCGCCCTGTCACCCCCGTCGGCCGTCCCGTTGTCACCACGGGGTGCTCCTCTTGGCCCTGGGAGTTTTCTTTGCTCCTCACTCCACTCTGCCCTTGGTAACCGTCTCCGGATCAGTGTCTCCATGGCATACCTTTTCCCACTGTTTTACTTTTTAACCCGCCGGTCTCTGCTATTTGAAGTGAATTTTTTTAGAAAGTACATCCATGGGTTATTTTTAAATTCACTCTGTCTTTTCATTGGTGTGATTAAGCCATTTACATTTAATGGGATTATCGATGTGAGTGGATTTATGCAGAAACATGACGTTTGTCCCTTTTCTTATTCATCTTATTTATTGCATTGCATTTTATTATTATGTAACATTTTATCTGTTTTCTTCCTTTTCCCTGCTCTTCATCTCTCTTTCCCCTTCCCTGCCCGTGGGCTGCTTTCACGCTTCTTCGGTGTTTCCATTTACCCGTTCGTTTTGGACTACAGCTCCCTCGTTTTATGGTTTCCCTGGTGGCTGTTCTGGAGGCCCCTCCTGAACTGTGTCTCGTCGGACCCGGCGCCTGACCCCCTCCGAGCAGACTGGCACCCGCTCCCCCTCCATGCTGGGCCCGCTTGCGCCGTCCTTGATGCCGCAGGGACGCGTGTGTCTGTCCACATGCAGTGGAAACCGCATCTGATCTCGTCAGGATTTCGCTCTCGGGCATCAAAGCCGTTCCACGGGCTGCACAGAAGCGCGGCCATCCGTCCCGCCACTCCACCTCGGTGCCCGACGTCCCTGGTGCCCGCCGTCACGGGTGCCCGCCGTCCCTGGTGCCCAAGGTCCCGGGCCCCTCCGGGTGTCATTTCCCTGCGCGCCGCAGCGGTTCTCCAGCTCAGGCCTCGGCTTTCGTCTGCAGCCGTCATCACTGTGACTTCATTGTTGAAGCGCTTTTCCCACCTGGACGCGGGCCCCTTTCAGGACGTGCAGGAGCTGGTTGACTTCCTTCCGACCTCAGCGGCTTCTGATGAGAGCACTCCCGGTTCCCCTACAGGGACTGCGGCGTTTTTCCCCGGTCCTGAGGGTTCCTCCTTCGTGTTTAGAGGTCAGCAGCGGGCGCGCATATCTAGGAGTGTGTTTCTCTGGCTCTGTCCCGTGTGCAGTTTGCTCGGCTTCTTAACTCCGTAGCTGTCCACCTTCGAGCAAATTTGGAAATGTTTCGCTATTTTATTTTCTTCTACTGGAGCGCTAATAATCTAACTGTTAGGCCTTTGGGCCTTGTTGCACGTGTCCCAGGTTCCTTTCTGAGCGTCTTTATTTGTTTTTAGCCCCTTCTCCGTGTCCTCCAGGTGGGCTAGCCCCGCTGCCCTCACTTCCACCGGCTCTCTGCTCTGGCGCCTCCGCCCCGCCGCCGGGGCCATGCGCAGCTGCCAGGTGGTGGCGGCTGCACTTTTCAGGACCCAGCTTTCCCTCTGCGTCTTTGTAACTTCCGTGTCTTTGAGGTGCCTTGTCTTCCCCTCTGCTTCAGGGACATCCTTCCTCCTCACAGCACTCCGGTTCCAGGGCCTTCACGGTTGTCGGGCGCCGTGGATCCAGTCGCCGGGCCGTGCGCTTTAAATATCTCACAGTTTTACGTGCCAGTGATGCCTCCAAAGCCGGGGGCAGAGCGTTGGGCGATGCCGGCCTCTGCGGCGTTGGCTGCTTCTCTTCTCCCGGGCAAGGGGAGGGTTCCATCTGCGCGGCTCCCGGCCGGCGCCCCGGGACGGGGGTCCGCACCGGCCGCCCGTGGCCCACCCCGACGCGTGGGATGAGCACAGCTCACCCGGAAGACAGCGTCTCTCCGCGGCATCCTCGCCTCCTGCAGGTGCGGAGCAGTCCCGGCACGGGAGACCTGAGGAACCATGTCCGCGGGCTTGGCGGTCCCAGCACGTGAGTCCGGTGGGCACCCAAGCCAAGAGGAAATCGGCCCCACCCGTAAGACCAAGGTGCTGTGGGCGGCAGGTGGGCCCACAGCGCGGACAGGAGCGGCTGTGGCCAGACCCCAGAGCGGCCCGGAGGAGGGGTGAGGAGGCGCGGGTGGGGCAGAGGAGCTTCCGGAAACGGGCCGACGGTGGCCGCGCCACGCAGCTGTGGCTTCACGGCCTGCTCTGCAGGGGGCCCGTCCTGGTGAGAAAAGCACAGTGTTTTAATGGTGCCCTTTGGGCCCCTGAGATGAAGGCCCAGCCACTGAGGATTTGCGTGGTCACCTCGGCCTCAAGAGTGTATCTCTGTGCGCTACGTATTAAGGTTTTACTGGCTCGTGGAAGGACATTTAACAGCCGAAGACGTTGCTCCCACCCCCACCCAGGCCCAGGCCCACGTCTGGGTGCGCCCCGCTTGGGGTTCACTGCACCGGCTCTGAGAGCCGTCAGGACGAACGGGTGGGTTTGCTCCCTGCGGCGCGGGCTTGGGCTTTGCAAACACTTGTAAGCAAAGTGCTTGAGGCTGCGCCTGCGTCCCGTGAGCTCCCGGTCCCCCTGTATTGCTGGGGCGCGCAGGGGCCTCCCGCGGAACTGGGCAGCAGTGCTGAAAATGTTTGATAAACGGGGTGCTCGCACGCGGACACGTCCCTGTGTTACCGCACGGCCCCGTTACACGCGGGAAGAGGGGCGCTCCGTGATGTGGCGAGGCCGGCGCCGGGGGGCCCCGCTCCCCGACCGCTCTGCACCACGGAGACTCCACACACCCCTCTCCTGTGGCCAGCAGGCGGGGAGCTCCCGGCTGTCCTCCTGCAACACCCGGCGCGTCCCCTCTGGGGCGGCAGGAGCCCCACCCTGTGCCGAGAGGCGGGCGGGCGGCCTCCGCTCCTGTCCACAGGCCGCTGTCCCTCGCTCTTCTCCGGGGCGGCTCCCCTGAAATCTCCTCTGCTTTGCGTCATCATCTCCGGCTGCCGCCCCCTCTCTGTTCCTTTTTTTTTTAAGTGAGCCGTGGTGACGGCGGCAGCAGTGATCACGACGGACAGGTCGGAGCCCGGCCCTCTCCGAGGCGGCGCAGTAAACAGCGCGTTTCCCGTGGAGCCGGCCCTGCAGCCCGCCGCCGCCTGTGCTAATGAACCCCGAGCCGTTAATGTGGTTTCTTCAGTTAAATTGATTCATGAATTTTGAAGAGAACATTATCTAATGAATTTTCTTTGAATAGAAAGCAATTAAAAGGACAAATCAGTCTGATTAACCCCAAAGTCACTCTCCTGCCACAAATGGTGTACAGTTTGAAATTATATCGTGAAAACTGGAGCACATTTGCTGTCTTCTGCCCTCGCCCTAATCCGTGTAAATTAATGAACAACAAAGTTAATTTCTTTGATGACCCTTTTCTCGTATCACCTGGATTATGCTGATGTTTAATTTGCTTAATGTTATAATAAAGACTAAACACATTTTTTCCGGTGAAGTGATTATCATTCCCTTCAGCTAAGAAGTGATTTTTATTATTTAACGCACACGTAAGGGTGGGTTGCCTTTAAGAACCAAATGGCACTTGCCAGCTGGGCACCACGTGTAATTAGTGCCGTCACGGGCACTGCCCGGACACCACTCCTGCCCCAGGAGCCTCTGCGTGGGCAGCGCCCTTGGGACCAACCTGCTGCCCCCTCAGGGTCGCGTCTCCTGTCCCCGTGGGAAGACGCTGGTGTGCGCTCAGCCTGGCCTCCCCCACAGGCCGGCGCTTCTCTCTGTCAAACTCTGCGCCCAGAGAGGGGCTCTGACCCGGGCAGTGGGAGGGGCGTCCCTGTGGGTCCCCCGTTCGTCCTGAAGGGGCACGGAGTGCGAGCGCACCTCAGTGTGTTTAGACCATGAGAACGGGAATCACGTTACTCTATTCTGCAGCCCTGCTCATGGCCAACGCCCGTAGCCCAGGTCCCCGCCGGCCCCTGGTGCCACGGCTGGTGTTCTGAGTGTGCGCGCAGCTGCATTCCCGCCCGGGGCCCAGCTCCAGGGGGTCGCATCGGAGGGCAGGCGGGGCCTTCTGTGCTTCGGGGCCGGGCCGCGCCCTCGTTTGCGGGAGTCTGTGCACCGGGAGCACCTGCGGCGGGGACGGGGACGGGGACGGGGGAAGGAGACACAGATCTGCAGTGTGTGGTCGGGGGGTCCCTGGGAGGGGTCGGCCCACCCTGGGCCTGCCTCCCGTGTTCCCCGTGCCCGTGACATGGAGACAGGTGCGTGCGTGGGGGCTGCGCCTTAACTGAGGGTGGCCCCTCTGTGTGCGTCGCCGCGTCTGTGTGGCGGGACTGGCGGCCGCTCCTGTTGGCGTAACATCGCTCCCCTCTCTTCCAGACTCGTTCACCAGGCAGGTGCTGCGGACGCTGCTGAAGGCCGTGAAGTTCGGGGAGGTGGTTTCTTACCAGCGGTTAGCAGCCCTGGCAGGCAGCCCCCGAGCCGCGCGGGCCGTGGGCAGAGCGATGAGAAGCAACCCTGTGAGTCCGGGTGAGCGCGGCGGGGGTGGCAGGCGGCCTGTGCCCACGCAGGTGGGCTTCCCAGCAGCCCGTGCTGCGCGGGTGGACGGGAGGCGTTTGTGACGGGGTCTCAGAAGGGGCATGGGCAGCACCCGTGGGTGGGGCCCCCAGCCACTTGCGGGAAGGTGGTATGGAAGCATTCCGGCCGCCTCGGGCAGCCTCGTCCCTCGGTCTGCTGGGACTGCGGGGGCACGTGGGCCGCAGCCTGGACAGGAGGCATGCAGACACCCTCCAGGTGCCGGGGCCACACCACAGCAAAGGGGACGGCCTTCCCCCAGGAGCTCGCGTTCTAGAAGGCTTCACACGCCGGGGCCACCTCCCCGGGGCCACTTCTGTTCCGAGGTCTGGCCCTTCTAGGCTGACTGTTAGGGACGGCCTAACGGTGACGTGACCTGGGAGGGTCACCGGACTCGGGCGTGTCTGGCTCTGTCCCCAGGCTCTTTCCTGTCCCTCCCGTGTGTCTGAAGTCAGGGTTTGCTGAGAGCAAGGTTCACAGCCGCGTGGAGCCGTCTTCCCGAGGACAGGGCCACCGTGCGGGGCGCAGTGTCTGTCGTGCCCAGAAGCTCAGGGAGCGCCTCTGGTCCCGTCAGGTCCCATGTGGGCTGGAGGCTGTGCAGGCTCGGGCTCGGGAAGGAAAGCAGCTGAGTTCGGGGCGGGGGCCGTGACGTGGGCCTGTGTGGGACGGGCGGCTCCGCCCACTGGGAGACCCCGCCGAGCCGGAGGGGCCCGTGGACGGGCCTGCTTTCACTCACGGCTCCAGGGCCCGGTGAGGGCCCGCCGTCACTTCCATGGTGGCGGCTGTTCCCTGCAGCCAAGGCAAGTGTTTAATGCGACAGGAGACTGCCAGCCAATCAGGAAGAGCAGACGGCATCATGGAATCACGGGACAGGAAGTCGCTAAATCAGACCCACTTTCGGAAACATCACCATGGCTTTGCCGTGTGTTTTCAGAGCTGTCTCCATCCCGGCTCCCGGGGACCAGGCGGGCCTTCGGTGGCCAGAGCCAAGCTGCACCCGCCACGGGCTCGGCAGCGCCCGGGCAGAGCCCGGCGTCTCCAGGACAGAACCGCATTGTTCTCCAAGAGGCTGCTCCTGTAGGTCCACGGTGGACGGCCCTGATTTAACGGCCGTCTCGTCTGGAAAAGTCTTCCTCCACGTTAAAGGGCCCACACTGTCCGGGCAGTGCTCCCACCTCCGTGGCTGCCGTGTCCCTGGGTCCTGAGGACAAGGGCCGATGGGCCTCGTTAGCGTGCCCTTCACCGCCCCCGCCTGGGCTGCGTGGCCTCCTGCCGGCCTCGTGCCTGCCTGTCCCCCGCCACGCACAGGGCCACGTCTTCACGGGGCACGGGGCGTGATTCTGAATCACGTTTCCGAAAGCGTGCGGGTAGCTTTGGAGGCCCCCGCCGTCTCCCAGGCTGCGCCCCAGTTCGGCGTTGCTCAGGATGAAAAGGCCGCCCGGACGCTGTTGCCAGGGCCCCGCCGCGCCTGGTGAGGGAGCGCTGGCCACTGCTGGGGTCTTGGCGCCCGCGTCCTGCGTCACAGCGCATGCCGTGACAGTAGGAACCCCCCTCCTTCCTGGGCCTCGGTCCCTCCTCCACAGCAGGGCCCTGCCGTCTACGCCCAGTCTGACACCAGGGCGCACCTACCCACAGAGGTGGCACCGCCCACCCCGGCTGTGCGTGGCGCCCGCCCCACACTGTAGAACAAGCTCTCTGATGATGGGTACAAACGAGGGGTCCCCGCCTGCCTCTGCGCCCGCGGGTCCTCGCTGCTGCAGCGGGGGTGCCGGGCCTTGGCTACCACGCTCCTGCCAGCTCTCGGGGGCGTTTCTTGTCCTGCAGCCCCCGCAGCGCTCGCCTCCTGCTGTTAGTCCCTGCAAACGTCTCTGTGCAACCAGGCCTCCGTCACTGGAGTTCATACAATAGGACCCACGGGGCTGAATGCCCCAAAGCCCACGAAGTCCCCGTACTGACCCTGTTGCACCCCGAACCCGAGCCTGGCAGTGACTACAGACCGGGCGGGAGCCTCTGTGGGTGCCCCCAACCCCTGTTCTCAGCCCCCCAGAGGCAGCTGGCGGTGACGGGCCTCCAGGCCTTTCCATGGCCTCCCGCTGTTGTTGGGCACCGCGCAGAACCCACGCAGGGACCCTCGAGGTGGCCGGGACCTGAGCGAGGCTTCCAGCTACGGCTCGGGCGCGTCCGGCGCTCCTGCAGAAGTGGGCGCAGCTGAGCCCGGCAGTGGCGAACCCCTCAGAGCGGGCTGTGGGAGCCCAGAGGCGACCCGGGCCCGAGGGAGACGGGGCCGCTGGCCGGTGGACGGTGCCTGGCACGCACGGCCTGCACTGCTGTGGCCCGTCCTTGGTGCTGACGGGGGGCTTGGCGGCAGAACCACATGTGTGGCCCCCCGCGCTGACAGGGCATCATGGAGACCCGCGCCCTGGAAGTGCCTCTGTCCAGGCTGAAGAGAGCAGCGGTGCTTCCAGGGGCCTGGGGCCTGGCCCGGGGCGTTGGAGGTCACCCACGGCGCCTGCACCTGTGGGCGGCTCCCAGAGGCCCGGAGACGCGTGGCGTCGGGGCCCTTTCCTCGCCGGGGACGGGCGTGGTGTTTGCTGGGTGGGAGTCCTGACCCGTCCTCAACTCCTCATTCTCCCAAAGTTTCCCTTGAGACACCCACTAACCCAGGGAAGACGCCTTGGCGGCCTTCCGGAAGTCTCTCTCCCTGACCCCGCGCCGAGGACGGTCCGTTTCCTGGTGGACTGGACGGCAGACCCTCCCGCCGGCCCCCGCAGAGCCCCTTCCGCTCCTCCGCAGACAGCATTTGCCTGACACAGTTCAAAGGCAGTCAATACGGCGCCCAGAGAGGCTCCCCCTTCTCCTCCATGAGACGCGGCCGCGGGCGCTGCTGACCCAGGTGGTCGTTGATAAAGATTTAGTGCGAGTCTGAGTGTCGGGGCCGTCGGCGGGGCTGCACCACTTGACCAGGAGAAAAACGCACAGGGAGCTATTGATTACAGCTTCTCGGTGTCACTTGCTCACCAGGATTTAGGTATTGATGAGGCCGCGCGTGAAAACAAGCTCTTTCCCCTGTGGGCTGCCGCCCGCGAGAACAAAGGCGAAGCTGCAGAAACAGGCAGCGGGCTCCGAGTCAGAGGGATCTGCCATCGATTGGAAGGCCCGTCGTGCTATTTCTGTGGGAGACAGATCTGCGGGCGCGGAGGTTTTATGGCGCTGGAGAGCGGGTCTGTGGGAGTGACGGAATGCAGGCTGCCTGAGTTGGGGTTCACAGCGCGGAGGCTCCCGGGCAGCTGTGACGTGAGCCGCTCGGTTATTGAGAAGAAGCACCTTTTAGGCGTCAGAGCCCCTGAGTGGGGCGCACAGGAGTCCGGCCCCTCCGAAACGTCCTCGGCGCCCGATAGGTTTTAGCAGGTCTCATCATCTTAATCGCAGGAAACCTGCCACCGGCGAGGGCGCAGACGGAGGCCTGCTCCCGTTTCTAGTGGTGGAACAGCCCGTGGCCGGCAGACGCCCCTGCTCCCCGTCCCCGCGTGCGTACGGTGGCGCCTGGCCGTAGTCACAGTTACTGGTCGTTCCCGTCCCGCCTGCTCCTGGGGCTCCCCAGCATATCGGGGGGGAGAGGGGGAGAAAAGCAGAGGCACTTGTGAGCCCCATCGGGTAGGAAACTCAAACCCAGGCCGAAACGCAACACCGAACTACGTGGAACGCCCGCCGCGTCATCCGTCACGGACCTGGGTTGGGTGCCATCACTCTCGTCCCCAAGGCAGTTATGCATGTGACCGTGGCATTTGATGAAACCCCTCAATCTGAGCAAACGTTCCATCTTAGGACGTTCGAAGGCAGGGTGGTTGCAGGGTTACCGCCCCTCGCTCTGTTCCGCTGGGCTGAACAGGAAGTCAGCGGGCCCAGGCAACCCGGCCTTCGGGCGGGAGTCCCGACTGGTGTCTGACGTGGGGGAGTCCCAGTCCCTCCTCCCGAGCAAGGTTATGCAGCAGCCGGGGCGGCGGAGGCTGGACGCCACTCACCGGGCGGGACCCCTCTTTGCCTCCAGCAGCCACATGACCTTCCACAAGGGACTTCATGGGACCTGAGGGTGGCAGCGCGGGGACAGGGCTTGTGGGAAGCTATGGTGTCACCAGGGGCCACTGCAGGCACAAAGCCTACTCTCCCCGGTGGCGGGACCGGGCGCCGTGTCCAGGACGGGCAGCAGGCGCGTGTCATCGCCCAGGCTCAGCGGTCGCTCGGGGCCACCGAGCGGGCACGTGGACAGGCGGGTCGTGCGGTACACCGTGGCAGACAGGGGTCCAGCAGGTGACTCCCGGGCCCCGTTCTCAGTCCAGGGTCTCCAGTGACGGCAAGGCCGAGGGGCCACCGGGGAGCGGAGGGTGCCCAGATACTGTGAGAGCAGTCCCGGGTGCACATGCCCGGCCGCTTCCCCTGGACACGCAGCTGCCAGCGCGGGGCCCCGCTGTCCAGTGTGCTGACCGCGGAGGAGGGGCGCAGGCCTCCTCCTCTGCAAAGTGGCAGCGGCGTGCGGGCGGGGTGGGCCGCTCCCCCTCGGGCCCGGCAGTACCCGCCGGTTTGCTCATTGAGGGACGCTCGGGCAGGGGGCCATATGTGAGCACACAGAGGGGGTGCAGGGAGGGGCCGAGGGGCGGGCGTGGGGCAGCGGGGTGGGGGGCCCTGTGTGCACCCCCCCAGGTGTGGGGTCTGCTGCCGCCTCTCAGAAAGGTTTGAGGGCCCTACACACCCACCCTGTAACTTGGAACGTAACAAGTTTTGTGAGTGCACTTTATAAATCTCTTACCAAATGCAATTAAGTTTCTCGTCCCAAATCTGGTTGCACAGGGACTGGCTGGAGGGTGCCACACATTCACCTCGGGGACTGCGTCTCCCTCCACCGGCCCCCGGGCCCTGTGGGGACCCCAGAGACCCTGGGGAGCGGCACCGGGACAGTGGGATGAGCCCCTGCGTGGCAGCTCCTGCACCTCTGTGCTCAGGGGCCAGCGCTCCTGTCCCGGAGGCCTCGCTAGCCCAGCGCCCAGCCTGATGGTGGCCGCCTTGCTGTCTTCCAGGTCCCCATCCTCGTCCCGTGCCACCGAGTCATCTGCAGCAGCGGAGCCCTGGGCAACTACACCGGGGGCGTGGACGTGAAGGAGTGGCTGCTGGCCCACGAGGGCAGCCTGGCGGGGACGCCGGGGGGCGCTGGCAGCTCCCAGCCCGCCGGCCGACGCTGAGCATCTGTGGTGGCGGTGCCGTGAGGGGCGCGGGGTGTGCCAGGCTCCGCCGCATTAAAGCAGCCGTGTGCCCGTGGACGTGTGTCTGCCTCGTGTGACCTTTGTCGTCTTTACCTTCCACCGGAGAGCAAACGCAGGGGGCAGCCGTCCTGCGTGTGGTCTGTCCCCTTCCCTCGTGTTGGGGAGACGGCTTGGGGGCCCCTTCCTCTTCCTGGCGCACGGGGAGGTGGGCGGGGGCCATGGAGGCCGCTGTGTTCTCTTTGCCCAGGAAAAGCCTCCTCCGTGACCCACGGTCAGCGAGAGGCCCCAGCCGACCGGGCCCTGGGCCCTGAAGCAGGAAACGGGCTCCTCAGGGGCAGCAGCCGGGTGTGGGTCGCGTCTGAGCGCTTCCCAACAGAGGGCACCCTAGCAGTGCGCTCGGCTGTGGCTGGGAGGCCCCCGCCACCACTCTGCTTGGGGTGGACGCAAAATGGTCAGCAGGTGGGACTCTCGTGGGCTCTGTGACAGTCCCACCATGCACGCGGTGTCATCAGGGCCGCTGGCAGGTGCGCAGCTGCCCCGGGACACTGTCAGACCCTGACGATGCGCCGGACGCCCCACACTGCCCAGTGCTCTGCACACGGAGGCCACCTCCGGGGCCCGCGGGGCATGGCTCCTTGCACGAGGGAGCCTCCCACCCTGACCGCCAGACCCCCGGGTGGACTCTAGGATGGGTCCTGGCCCGACGACTGTGTGCAGCCAGGGGCCGCCTGTCGAAGCCAGCCGTGCCCTCGGTCCAGCGCAGAACCGCGCTCCGCGGTGACGGCAGGCTCTGTGGCCCCGTCCGAACAGGCCTGAGAAACGCCCGAGCTTCCCACTGGCAGAGGCAGCCGCTGGCGGGCACCGCATGGCCGCGTGCCGCTCCAAGGACACGCTGCAGAGGCCACATGAAAGCCGGTGCGGTTGCCCACAGCTGCTGTCACTTGCTGTCACAGCTCAGCTCGTGAGAACAGAGGAGAAGGGCATGGAGACGTGCAGCCATGTTTTCCAAATGAAAGAAGGTCGATGCAAAACCACGTTCTTTGGCCTCGGCTGGGTCCCCTCACGGATCAGGCTTCCCCGCCCGTCTTGGCTGCAGCGTGCTGACCTCCGGCGTGGGGCCCCGTGCGCAGCCTGACCGCGGGCCACACGTGCCTCCTCACCGCTCCCAGAAACCAGAGCGCGGAGGGGCAGACGCCGCGTGTGCAGCTGCAGAGCCATGCGTGAGACGCAGCGGGCGCCTGTGGCCACACGGGGCGAGCTCCGTGCAGGACCGTGTCCTTCTCTGGGTCCCTTCACCCCGTTAGGGACACAGGTGTTGAGTGAGCCCCTCCTTCTCTGGGTCCCTTCACCCCGTTAGGGACACAGGTGTTGAGTGAGCCCCTCCTTCGCTGGGTCCTGGGCCTCTGTCCAGTGATGAAGCCCGAGTCCCTGACATCCAAAGGACGACTGGGGTTGTCCGGACTTGGGGCGCCTTGGCCACACCGAGGCCAGTCCGGGGACCTGGGGAGGGCCAGCAGGAGGGCGTGCAGCAGCATCCCCGCAGGGGTGGCAGGCGGGCGGGGGGCGGAGGCGGCCAGCAGCCTCCCCTGTCGGCCCAGCCGGGACTGTAACTCGGGGGCTCTGACCCGGCAGACACAGCCACTGACCCGCCCTCGGAGCGGACCCCTGGCTGCACGTGGCGGCCGCGGCGGCCCAGTCCAGTCGCCCTCAGCCCGCTTCCTCCAGGGTCTCCGCTCCGCGGTTTGCTACCCAGAATCCCCTCTGTCGAGTGGCCGGGCGTCCCCGGCGTGGGGCTGTGGAGATGAAACCGTCGTTTTTTGTGTCCTAACCTGTCGGTGAGCCGCCACGCTCCCTAGAGCGTCCTTCCTGCCAAGCTGCGGCGTCGCCGTGGAAACGTGTCTCAGGAGAGGCCACCCGTGGGGTGGGGCACGCGGCCGGGCAGCCCCGCGGGGAGCTCGCCGCCACGTTCCTGCAGGAACGCGCTCACAGGTGTCATCGTCACCCCAGAGGTGGCCCTTGCAGGACCGGCAGGCCCTGCTGGCCACGTCCCCTCCCATCTCGGCGCAGCGTGTCCCCGGCATGTCCGCAGCCGGGGCCACAGCCAGCACTGCCGCCACTGGGACAGCTGAGATGTCCCCCCAACTCGACGCGACATCGTTCCTTTCGCTCCGAGCTCACCAAAGGCCTTGTGCCCGTTAGGGTTCAGGCCGCGTGCGGGACGACGCTGAACTGGTCAGCGAGGGGGCTTTCTGCAGACACACAGGAGAGAAGTCGTTCCATTTCACGCAAGAGCTTTTCCCCAAAGACCAGTCCGCAAACCAAGCATGTCGCCACGGCCTCCGGGCCCTGTGTCACTGGCATGTTCATGCGCGTCCACTCTGCGTGGGGTCATGGCGAGGGACAGAGGGGCCGCGGGGGGCTGCCCTTGTTTGGACCCCCTCCGCCCACACGGGGTCTTTCCTCTTTCCTGCTCGTGGACGTTTGATTGAAAGTTTGTGTGGAGGAAGCTGAAGCTCACGTCAGTTCTTCCCGTCATCAGTGGGAAAGACGGGACTTAAACGGACCTGTGCCCAGCAGCCCGTCTGTCTGTCCGTTGTCTGTCCGGAGGAGTGGGGGTGGCAGGTGAAGGCCCGGCCCGGAGCTGGAGGCGCTGCAGGGACCGACGCGTCTCCGTGATGGAGGACAGCCGCCCAGAGCCCTCGGCCCCGTGGCTCCAGCTGCCAACAGCTGGGGGATGTCTGGCCCGCGTCACCGGCCGGCTCCTGGAGGCCCTGGGCTGGGCAGGCAGACGGACGCAGGCGGTGAGAGGCCCACAGGGGCCGAGGCCGGCCTGGTGGCGCCTTGGTGGGTGGACGGGTGTCGTCACAGCCTTTCAAGTCCTGCGCGAGTGTTTCCTTCGCTGAGAAGCTCCGCACGGACGGTGGCTGAGACTCGTCCTGAGAACCGGGTGCCGGGGGTGGTGCAGTGCCTTCAGAGCTCTGCCCCCACACACCGCGGTGGCGAGCTGCATCCCAGGTCCTGCTGGTTCTTGGGGACAGTGCTGTTTGGGACCTGGGAGCGGGGACCCTCGGAGGGTGCAGGACGGAGCGCCAGTGTTTGCGTCACGAGCTCTGAAGAGGTGGGAACAGGACGGGGAGCTTCTGCCACAGGGCGGCCGAAGTGATGGCGGATTCATGGTGCTCCCTGGGGTCCATGTGCGGTGCTCTGGGTGGCTTCCCAGTTCCGTGAGGGGCACGGTGGCGACACATCAGGCCTGGGGCGTGGCTGCAGGGACAGAGAGGGGCTGGCAGCTTGGTCTCTCCCCTTCCCTCGTTTCTCAGGGTCACACACACGCACATCCCACCACCACCATGGTGCACACACACCGCCATGTACACACAGCAACGCGTGCACACACGCACACACCCCACCACCCACCATGGCACACGTCATGGTGCGCGCACACCACCACGTACACACATGCCAACACAACACACACACCACGAAGACACACACACCCCGCCGTGCACACACAGCACAGGCTCCACCATGTATACCCGGCAACATGCGCGCACGCGCTGCTGCACACCCCCCGCTGGGGAGCAGCCAGCGCCGTCTCCCGGCCAGGATGCTGTGCGGGGCTGAGAACACGCGTTTATTTAAAGGGCCTTTTCTCGGAGACAGACACGGGCACGTGTGAAGGCTGCAACACCCAGAGGCACGTCGCTGTCGGCGCTTTTCCGCGCAGACACCTGCCTGCTGCGCCAGGAAGCGCCGTGACGCGTGCTCTGTGGCCTCCGGCGGCTGGTCTCAGGTGGAGATGGACCGTCTTCACGGCGACTGGGTGGGAACTCGCTGTGTTGCCCGAGCCTTCCAGGCGCTCCGGGTCCCCCCCTCCACCCCCCGCCTCCTCCTCCCAGAAGGCTTCTGGAGCCTTCACTCTGGACACGGGGCCCACTGGCTGACTCTCAACCGGTGTCCGCCATGCTGGCTCTGAACCCCTGGTCGCTGCGGCCTCTGCGGCCCGTGCTGGGGGGGGCGGGGACCACGGGGAGAGCAGGCCCCGAGGGGAGAACGGGGCCTTCACTGGCATGCCCCCTGCCTCGGCTGGCAGTCAGCACCTCTGTCCGGGTCAGGCCTGCGTCACCTGTTCCTTGTTCCCCGGGGGCCCACAGGACAGGGGGCAGGGGCCTCCTCCGCCTGGCAGCAGGGCCCGGGCAGACGCAGCGCAGCCCGTCCTCTCCCGCCTGCGTCCCTGTGTTTTACATAATTAGGTGAGTCACTTGATGTCCCTGCGTCTTGTTAGAGAAGCTGCTAATCCTTAGAGCTAACAGGACTAACTAATTAGTGTAAAACACTGGAAATGTAAGGAATTCAGATGTGGAGTATAATTGGCCGGTCCTCCCGGTGTTGACACTGGCGCTCCGTCCCCAGTAGAGCTGCCGGCCGCGCTTTGTCCGGGAGACGTCCGAGATGGTGGTGTCCGCCGGGCGGGCGGTGCTGAGGCCTCGGGGCTGGGAGCATGTCCTGAGCTCCCTTTCAGGACGCAGTGAGCTGGGACGGAGATGAGGGAAATGGCAGACTGCCCCGGACCCGGGTGGCCGTGACTGGAGTAGCACCTGCACGCTGGTCTGGGCGGGGCCCAGGTGGGGCCTAGTTTGGGGTCAGCCTGATGGCAGGCCTCCACGCGTTGTGTGACCCTCGGCTTCCTGCCCCCTGGGTTGGAGCTGTGGTGCTTGGCCGCCTCTCCAACTGGCGGACAGAGCGGCGAGGCCCTGAACACACCCAGCTCTTGGCAATCCCACCTGTCCTCCTGCTTGAAGGACAGAGGCTGAACTTCTTTGTCAGCTGGTAAGTGGCTCAGAAAAGATGCTCCAGCCCCAGACCAAGCCCCAGGGATGCGCTGGCCGCCGCGGGCGGGGGTTCTCCACTGACGTTGTTGGAAATCGGGTTCTCACCGGCGCTCGCTTCCGAAGGACGCATGGGGCTCTCGGCCAATCATTAATCTCTCTTTAAACCGCGGTGATAACATTTACATTTAAGGTCAGCACGATGGCTATCCGAAGACTTCCTCTGGAACCTGTCCTCACAACTGGAAAAACATGGCAGCCAGTCCACGCAGCGCCGAAACCTGAGCCAAAAGTAGCGGCAGACCAGTGAGACGCAGTCACAAAGGGGACGCTGCCGGCCACTGTCGGTGGCTCTGGTCTCGGCCTCGGGAGCATGGAGCCACATCACGCGTTTGGGGGCTGAGCGTTCAGACCTGCCCAGGCCAGGCTCCGGCTTAGACACACCAGCTCCAAGAAGATGCTCCCAAGAAGAATTGTCTTTAACTGAAAAAAGGGGTGTGTTCTCGGACAACAGAGAAGCACCAGGGCCCAGCAGAGGCGAAAAGCCAGCTGCCCTGGGACGGCCCGGCAGGCCGTTGGCTCCAGAGAGACCTCAGGCACGTCCAGCCCTGGGGCTTCTTCCTCTGTCGTCCCCTCGCCCGCCCCCGCGGCCTGCGCTGGCACCTGGGCCTTGGGCTGGTCTCATCCGACCTCAGGGACTCGCTTTCCCAACGGTGGCACTCACGTCTCTGCCGTGAATGCTTCCTTGCCACGGGTGTCTTCAGAAAGCGTCTCAGCGTGCGTAGCGTTGCCAGCCAGAGCTCTCAGCTCCGTTCCTTTTCAAAACCACCAGCCCGCACAGCACCCTAAATGGCAGCCTCCCCCCGAGAAAAGTGGGGTGTTCTGCCCCACATCACGCGGCGTTTAAGTCTAGAAGCCTAGACTCGCGCCCACGGCCTCCGCCTTGGGGCCTGCGCTGACCCTGCCGGGTGCTGACGCCCATCCTTCCCGTTCCAGGTCGGGTCTAGAACAGCCCGGCCGTGGCTGTGTGCCTAGAGCGAGCCACCGTTGCCGCCCGGGAATGGAAAGGGAGGGTCTGCAGAATTCTGAAAAGCATGCTCGTCTGCGCACGCAGTGACTTTGGACAGTCGTGTGATGTGTCCCCATCGAGCTGACGGGCCTCAGCTCCTGAGCCAGCCTTTCGCCGAGCCCAGGCTCATGCCCCGGGGGCCCTGCACCCACGCCCAGAACCCGGCCGGGGGCTCCCAGCACGGCAGCGCGGGAGCGGCCGCCATCAATCCGACGTCCATCGGGGGGAAACGAGGCCCCGCGTCGTGGCGTGCTCCCGTGACACATGACACTGCACAGCAGTGACAACAAGCAGGCCACGTGCACAGCACCAGTGCGTCTGGGAACCGTGCCGGCGGGTAAGCAGTGGGGGGCAGGAGGCTGCCCGGGGCCCACAGCGCCCACTTGGTAAAGCCCACTGGCCTGCCCCGAGGGTGTAGCTCCCGCCTGAAGTAAACAGGTGCCCCCAGAGCCCCGCACGCGCCTCTGGGGCAGAGCCTGGGGGAGGGGCAGCCCCGCGTGCACGGACCCGGCAAACGCTGCCGTTCCCGCTCCAGGTGGTAGGTTCGCTGGGGTCCTCGCAACGCTGTTTCACCGCGTGTGTGTTACACGCACTAACATGGAGCTATGAACTAATCCATGATTTGTTAGCTTGGGCTCGTGTACATTGGGGTTTTGTTATTTTTAACAGGTTAACAGATGTAAGTTTCTCAGCATCCTAGGAAGTAGAGGTGTCGGTCGATGAACCCTGAACATCTGTCCCTGGGGCCTCAGTCTCTCCGAGCTGCAGGCTCCGAGCGGGGACGGGGCGCTGGGACCCCGCGCGTGAGGATTTGTTCAGAAGCTACCAGAAGCAGCAGTTCTCGCACACGGGCCTGGGACTGACTTCCCACTTACAGTGAAGCACCCCGCGCAGGGAGAGCACCCAGGTCCGTATTGATCGGCATTATTTTGATAAGTCGGGGGTGGAGAGTTTCCAAACCAGCTTCTGTCCTTCCACGTGAAGATTAAAACCCATCAGAAAAGAAGTGCAGGGGAAACAGTTGCAGCTGGACAGAGCCTCAGCGTCCTGCCCTGACGCTCGCGGAGCTGGGGGGAGAGCCCGGCAGCCCTCCACCCGCAACCCTGTGTCCTCGCTCTGTGCCCCCTAACTGGCTCCTGACCAGGTCCCCTTACACGGTGTGATTGTTAGAAAATAAACCAAGAAACAAGGGCGAGTGATTTAGTGCCAGGAAGTTAATTCTGGAGACCTCCGACCTTCCCGCAGTCACGTGCCTATTGATTTTCAATACCGGGCGGTGGCGCGCCCCCCCTGAGCGTGGGGTTCAGCGGGTCCGGACAGTTTCTCCCTGATCAGTTGGTTCCCTGAGTCCTTGGGCATTAAGACGACAAATGTCCACAGTTAGCGGCATGTCACAGGCAGCTGGGCGGACGTGCCAATTTTCTAATGAAGGCGGGTTGTTGGCAAACACAGCCACCGTCGCAGATTGCAGGAGGCCTTCTTTTGTGTGTTCCCAGCACTCTCGAGTGCGTGGAAAGATACAGGTGACATCACTGTCTGAGGCCAGGCCTGGGGGGGGGGCGGGGGGGGCCCCACTCCCTGCTGCACAGAAACAAGCAGAACCAGCGTTAAAACCGCGACAGGCTGCGCCGGAGGGGGCGGCAGAGGCGTTCTCTCCCGCGGCGCTCAGAGAAGGGGCGTCCTCCATGAAAGCATTGGCTCCAGCACCCCGTTTTCCTGCGAGAAGAGGCCTGTCAGCGATGCCCCCGACTTAGCTTCCTCTCCACGTGGGAGAATCCGTGTTTTGTGTTATTTTAAATACTGAAGGCGGGCAGGCAAGGCCTGTGTGTCTGAACCCGTGTGTGGCTGGCTCTCCGCCCATCGGCCGTGGTGTGCGGACCCGGGGAGCCGGCCCGGACGCTCCCCAGCCCCTCGGCCTGAGCTGCCCGTCCCCCACAAAGCGCTCGGTGGTCGCCCTGCTCTCTCTCTGCAGCCCCTACCAGTCATAAATTACGGCTGCCATCTTGTATTGATTACCGAAAATGTTATGTCCACAGGAAGAAAATGCCATTGCTTTAAATATCAGCATTACGAGGGATTTTAAAGTTATTTTTTACAGAGACGTGTGTGAGAAAAATTTTTAAGCAACCGAAAGGAGTCGGGGGAGGGGAGCAGAATTATTCAGGAACAAAAAAATCCATCCTCCGTCCACTCTAGCCAGACGTGCGTCTCCCGGCTCAGGTAAGTCAGACGCGTCGCACACGGGACTTTTTACAGGAACGGAGAAATTTATAATGAAATTCAACAAGGAAACTGGAAAAACAGCCAAATTGGTGCAGCAAAGTGGTTAATAGGATCATTAGCCTCCTCGCTGTATTTTTTTGGACACTGGGAGCTGTGCCGTGGTCCTCGGGACCAGATTGCAGGAACAGGCTGACAGTTAGCAGCCAGCTCAGCGGTGCTGGGTACAAACTGCCATCTTCCTGTGGATTTACAGCTGCCAGTTCTGCTGCCTCAATTAGTTCTATGGCACACAGATGTTGCTTAAATGTTGCTGCTAATGATACTGCAATAAGCGTAAGATTCATGCCATATTTTGAGGCACGTAAATTTCTCAAGTGGCACAATTAAAGTGGAAATATTAGGGGGGAGAGCGCGGCAGCCTCTCCAACTTGGAAGGCACCCCCGCTATGCAATAATGGGTCAAAAATGCATTCAAGTTTTACTGCTGTTCCGAGTTTTAAAAGACTTTTCACAGTTGAATGCAAAGTAGTAAAAGCCGGGGTACGGGGAAACGGGAGCACCGCGCTGTTCTTCAGACGTGACTTTTAATGTCAAATTGGAATCACATGCTCGCTCCTCTGGGCAGGACCGGAGGGAAGGAGCTTTTGTCTTGAAGGGCGGGGAGTCCGGGCAGAAGTGGGGTCGCTGCTGGGCACGGGGCAGAGGCGTCCCGGGGACCTCTCACCTAGGGAAGCAGCCCCGGGCAGATGTCACTCCGTTCTCCCTCCAACCGTCTCCGCGCCGGACGGGGGACACGCAGGGGATGTCACACACGCACACACAGGCGCACACGCGTGCACGGGCAGCCAGCCTGTGCCTCTTCTGCACACACATGCTCAGCCTATGCCACCGATACGGGCGGGGGGGGCCCAGAGGGACCTCGGGAGCCCTGCCTCTGCCTAGACAGACTCCCCATCAGAATCTGTCCCTCCCCTGTAGCCTTTTTGTCATCCACACCGTCCCCTGCCTGTCACTAAATTTTCTTCTCCATGAACAATCCCTCCTCCGGAGGAGAGCTGCTGCCGAACCGCTTGGCAAACGCACCTTCCGTTTGCTCACACGCCGGCCTCCGAGGCCCGTGGCTGGGGGGACGGGGCTCCCAGCAGGCCCTTCTGCTTCCTGAACCTTTGTGCAGGTGACCCCCCACCCCAGTGCCACTCACGGATTCAAATCGTCCGGCGTGTGACTCGGTGGCACCTAGAGCCGTCTCCTCCTGCCACCCGCATTAGAATTCCCAGCCACTCCGCGCCCGTCCCTGCCCCTGCTGGGCTCTTTTCTGGAGGAGCTCGAAGGCCGTCTGCAGGAGGCGTTGCAGCTGGGGGTCGTCCTGTAGGTTTTGCCACATACTTATTTCCCCCTCATGACTCAAAACATTCCCCGGAACCTTCCCTCGGCAAACCCAGGACTCTGAGCTCACGTTCAGGGATCTCCCACGTCCTTCCCTCCCCTGTCACCCGCCCCCCCACCGCAGCCTCCCTGCCTGCCTTGTCCCCCCCTCCCCCCAGCACTCTGTCTCCACCGCTCCGATTATTTACAGCAAACCTTACAGATGTCAGTGTTCTTGTTCTGCAGCGAAAAGGACACTGTGTTCCCGCTGACCTGGGACAATGCACCGCGCCGGAGCACAATATGTATTTTACGCCGGCAGTGAAAAGCCTACATGTAATTGAGAGAGCGAGCGAAATGTCACTGCTGCATTTCCGTTGACACGGCGCTCCGTGTGGAGGGGAGGCGAGCGGGCGCCGGGGGCCGCGTGTGTGCCCAGGCCCTTGTAATTTAGCGCAGACCAGGCTGCGGGATTAGCCTGCTCAGATGCTCCAGCTAACGAGCTGTCCCCGGGAGCGAGGGGCCCAGGAGGAGTCCCTGCGCACCCGTTGCACAGGCAGGGCCGGCGCCGGGCCCAGATGCCGGCTCCACCCCAGCTCTGTCACCCCCGTGACGCTTAACGCTCCGCTGGCATGTGTCGTCCTTGCGCTGGGCCTGGCGCGTTCTCCCAGCTTTTACTCCCCTCTGGCTTTCCGCGGGGGCATGCGCCCCATAAAACCTAGGACCGTCATTTGCCGCCATCAGTCAGGCGTCTGTGTGGTGGGTACCTCGTGCGATGGACTTGATTTTAAGCGTAAAACTGCTGCTCTCCGGGGCTGTTCTGTTGTGTGTCCCCGGCGTGTGCTGGTGGGGAGGCTGCACAAGGAGGGCTGGCCTGCCTGCCTTCTCGGTCGGACTCCTCCCGGGGCCCGGAGGGGAGCAGCGGGCGCTCTTGGGCTTCTCAGGGTTTGAAAATGAAAACAGAGAGCTCACCGCAGAGCGAGCGACAGATGCTGACCACGCTGTCCCGTTGGGGACCCGTGCGTGCAGGTTCTGGAGACAGAGCGCTTGGGGGCGATGACGAACCTGGCCTTGTGCGTGACGCCCTGCGCCTGCACCAGGAAGGGCCCTGCCGTCCGTCTGAGGTCTGCGTCTGCCATGGGGAGCTGGCCAGCTGAGTCTGCCATGAGACCCGAGAACTTGATGGGATCGACTCGCGACTTCTCTCACACTCAGAAGCTGGACGGGAGCATGGAACCTGCCCACGCCGTCACCACAGAGGTCACCAGGCTGGTGCCTGAGGAAGCTGCCCACATCTCCGGCCCTGATGACCTTGCTCTGCTGTTTCTCTCCAAGGATGGTCACCCCGGCCGCTGCCAGTGGTCACTGCGGTGTCCGGCGTCCGCGGTGGCAGCCGCAGCTCCGAGGGCCCGTGCAGTGGGCGTCAGAGGGCAGGCGCGGCGCCGCCCTCCCGCAGCCCAAGGCAGAGAGCGTGGGGCTCCTTGCGGCGCTGTGTTCACACGATGGGCGGCAGCTGGCAGGCCTCCTCCAGCTCTCAGAGGTCCTGGGCCACGGCCACCCACCCCCGCCCTGCTTCCCTGCCTTCCGCCTCGCTCCCGGTCCATCTCCCTCCGACACGGCCAGCTCCTGGTCCTGCCTCGCAGCCAGCCCGTTGTTACCATCCCCAGCACTGACTCCAGCCCTGTGCCAGGTCAGGGACGCCTCTCTGTGGTCACTGACTAGATGGCCGCCTGCTGGACTCCAGGCTCTGTGGAGGCAGGGCAGCACCCCGCTGGTCACTGCCTGCTGGTCCCCAGCCCCTCACGCACATCGTAGGCCCTCAGCGTGGAGCGTCTGCGGTCCGGGGGGCGAAATGTGGGAACTGTTCCTTTCAGCCACCTTTAAAACACGTGTATTACGGACAGCGCTTGGCATGCCTGCCTTCAGCATTCTCTGCATTTAACTAGACTTAACTTCTGGGAAAGTCAAGCCCTGTTCCCAGTGATTTCCATGGTAACTAGAAAACAGGTGGCACCTAGAAATCAAATAAGAGGAAGGCTTCGGGGGAAGCGCTACGGGAGGGGTCAGTCCTCGTGCCTGGGGGAGCAGGGCCCCAAACCAGTCAGCGTGTGGTCAGCTCCGAGCCGCTCCCTCTTACCCCCCTTCATTCAGCATTATTTTCCACTTCCCTCCTCTAGAAGGAAGTGTTTTCCCAAACCAACAATAACCATAATAATACTGCCTTGTAATCCTGCTAAGACATTTATCTTCCTTTCTCCTCTCTGGCTATATGTACACTTAAGTCACATACAGTGAAAGTTTGAATAAAGCAGATTTGAAACACTAATAACCTTTATACCAAAGCCCGAGAAAGATACTGCTGGAAAAATACTGTAAACCAACATCTTTTATGAATGTAGGTGCAAAAAAATACCTTTCACGAAACACTAGTGAAGAAAAACAATGGTCCGTGGGTCTGTGGCAGGAATGCAAGGATGGTTTAGTGTTTGGGGACCAATCAGTACAATTTGCCACATGCACAGAATACAAAAGAAAATAGATGCAGGAAAAGCATGTGGAAACACTCAACCCTCCACAAACGAGGAGCAAAGAGGAAGCTTCTCAACGTGACGAAAGGCATCTGTGACATGGTGAAGTGCTGTTCCCTAAGGCGAGGGGCCGGGCCACCCCTGCTCTCCCCACTTCTGGGCGGCCTTTCCCTGATACGCCTGCCCATGCGGTGAAGCCAGTGAAACCACCCATGAAGATGGGAGGGAAGAAGTAACACTGTCCCTGTGTGCAGGCGGCCTGACCGTGCGTAGATCACCTAGGGCAGCAACAAGAGAAGACTGTGACCGGTGACGGGAATCTGGCCACGTCCTGGGTGGAAGGCCAGTGTGCAGAAAACCGGTGGGTTTCTTTATTCTGTCAGCAAACTAATACAAACAGTGGAAAACTCAAAAGTCATACTATTTATTTATAATCGAATCAAAAAAACAAAATAGATGTAATGAGTGCTGTGTAAGCTCTCTGCACTGAGAACGACAGAATGTTTCTCAGAAATTAGAGGAGATCGGAATGAACAGAGGGGTGGACATACTGTGTTCGTGGATTGGAAAGTTAATATCGCTACGATGTCAGTTCTCCGAAAACTGACCTAGAATTCCAGTGCAATTCCAGTCATAATCCCCACATGATTTCATAGAACCTGTCAAGACGTTTAAAACTGCGTGGAAATGCAGATAACCTACAAGGGCCAGCACAGCCTTCAGAGGGACAATGCTGGGAGGGCGTAGTGGCTGTACTCAGAACAACCCCAAATTGGAAATCACCCAAAGGGCACCCGACGGAGGGTGGATAAATGACGTGTGGTCTCTTCCTCACACAGAGACACACGGCTCAGTGTGAGAAGAAATGAACCGTGTGCGCACCAGCGTGAGGGCCTCTGGGACACGCGGAGCGAAGAGTCCAAGCGCTGTGGTTTCATCCATAGGACGTTCAGGAACACGCAGAATCTCTCGCGGGGGAAACACCTTCTTCAAACACCGTTAGGAAAAAAGCAGGGCCTTGGGAGTTGTGGGTGTTTTCCTCCCCTGTTGCAAATTCACGTGTGGTTTGGGGGGGCTGGTGGGCGGGACTCTGCTCGAAGGCGGCCATGTTCAGATTCTGAGACGGGACGTGGAGGGTGACCAGGTCACGGCGGCCGGTTTTTAAGTTTAACTTTTCCTTTTTTGCTGTCTAGTCGTCGTCATCGGTCTTCTGCTTCTCGGTGTCAGCCTCCTCAGCCTCCTCATCTTCAGCCTCCTCATCTTCATCCCCATCCTCTTCCTCACCATCACTCTCAGGCTGGGTGCCTGCGTGGAGCGTGTGGGTTATTTAGGAGGGAGCGTGAGGGCACTTTCTGGGGTAATGAAAACCCTGTGTCTTGATACGGATGCAGGTTAAGCAAGCGGACCTATTATTAGACACGTACAGTTAAGGTTTGTATGGGGAGGGGGTTGGGGGCCTGGATGAAGAAGGGGAAGGGATTAAGCAAAAACTCGTGTGCGTGGTGACAGCCGGAGGGGCCAGGGTGGAGGTAGGCAAACAGGGTGGGCAGGGACTTCGCGTGGGTGGCTGGACACACAGCGCAGCGAACAGGTGTTTCCTTGAGTTGTGTCCTTGAAACCTGTGTGGTTTTGCAAGCCAGGGGCACCGCAATACATTAAACAAATGACTGAATAAGAAGTTGGTAACTGTTACCTGGGAAAAGGAGGCAGCTGGGGCGGGGGCCGCAGTCCAGCCCAGATGGCAGCGGCCAGTGGTACGTGTGCAGGGCTCCCTTGCCCCTCTGCTCGCTTGGTATATGGCTGAAGCTCCTCTAAATAAAATGTCAGGTTTTAATTTAGAACAAAAAATAAGTCCTATAAGAAAAAAACATTTTAACGAGGCCCCCACTATAAGTACAAAACTTAAAATGATGAGTTCCCCTGGAAATACCTTTATTTCATTTGCAAAGTCACCGCTGGGTGAGCTGAGCATCAGGTCGCTGTGGGCGCTCCTGTCCCTCGGGGTGTCCCTTGGCTGGCGGTGGCCCCACGGTGCCCGCCTCCTTTGTCAGGAACCTCGGAACCGAGGCGGCGTCTGCACACAACTTGGGAGATGAGGGTGCTGTTTCCTGAGCACGGAATCTGAGTCTCCCCAGTGGGCAGCGCCGTCGGGACAGGCGGTGGCCTTTCCTGCCCTCTGCCCAGCACGGAGGAAAGTTCCGGACGTGAGAGAGCCAGGCGGCCGGGGCTGCACTCTCCCTCCTCCAGTCACCAGCAGGGGGGGGGCTTGGCGCCTTCCCAGCCCCACCCTGAGGCCGACGGGGCCTCGGCGTGCCCCCAGAGTTCCGAGGGGCTGAGCATGCGAGTTCTCCCTGCGCCCAGCACACAGGGGCCCGGCCCACCCGTTTGTCACCGGCACCACTTGCTGTCACTCCTGGCTCTGTCACAGCACCCGGCCTCTGCCGTCCCTGTAAGGAGCAGGCAGACATCCCTGCCCCTCTCATCCGGTCGGGGGACCACATCCCCGAGGTCGTGGGCTCAGCCCGAATTGCCCCAGCGCTTCCACTCCCCACCTCCATCATGGGGGCCCGGAGCCCCCTCATTGCGCCTTCCGGTTCTGGACTAAGGACACTCACTGAGTGGACGGGGTGCACGCACCTTCCAGGGTGCCGCAAGGCGGGACCCGAGCAGATGGGCGCACAGCGGCTCTGCCTCCGCTCCCCGGGGTGGCTGCTCCCCCTCGGCTCCCACTGCCATCTGTCGACCCGCGGTGGCCGCCTCACAGGGCTCCGCAGCTGCCCTGATCCAGGCCGGCCGCTGCCTGACCTCCCCCCCCCACCCCCCGCCCGGGCTTGCCTCTGCTGCCCCAGCCTCTGGAGCCCGTCCCCAGGGGCCAGACCCCACGCCTGGGCACAGGGGTGCACACGCCCTGTTTGAAGCCCATGGCAGCTCTGACCAGACCCTGCCTGCATCATGGCACCCGGGCTGTGTGTCACCGTCCCGGCTAGCCGTCCCCATGGCCAGCCCCCGGGCCCTGCTCTGGCCCCCCTCACACCCTGAGGGTCCGCGGGCTGCTGACAGGCGAGGGGAGCCCCCTGCTCACTGGGCACTCTGCCCCCCACCCCGTAGTCCACCCTGGGAGGCCTTGTCCTGCTGTCTGCTCAGCCAGCCCTGAGGTCCCGGTCCCAGCCCACACGGGAACCAGCGTCGGGTCATGGCTGGGGGTCAACACGCAGCCCGCGCTGCTGCCCTGGGCAGGGACGGCTCGTCACGGCCACTGAGGCCAGTCCGCCCGAGCCCAGCGGCCGCGAGAGGCGCAACGTGAGGAAGGAGCCGGTGTGGGCGAGACTAACGCTGGCGCCTGCACCGCGCTCCCCGGGGCCCGTGTCAGTGCCCAGGGCTCCCCCCTTCCCTCGGGACCCGGTGCCCCCGCCCTGCCCCCGGCCCTTCTTTGCTCAGACCCCTCGTCGTCTTGTCTTGCCGTCCAGGTGGCGGGAAAGGGTGGGGATTCCTGCTTTCTGCTTCCTCCAGAGACACCCTCAGAGGCATGGTGTCCAGGCAGTCACCTGGTGGGTCTCCTGGCGGGTCATCTCTCCAGTGGCCGAGGCCACCGGTTCCAGGAACTGGAGACAAAGGAACAAGCCCCGCCCGTAAACAAGGGCCCAGGCCGCGGGGCCGCAGGTGCTGCTGCCTGCTCGCGTGACCTGCGACCTCTGACTCCCTGTGAGCGAGCCCAGCCCAGCTGCTGCTTTGGGGGGCGGGGGGGCAGCGTGTGGGATGCTTCTGACGAGGCCGTTATAAATATTTAATCTTCACATTAAAACATGGGGCCGAAGAGCCATTAGCAGCCGACAGTAAGCGGGCTTGCTCCACTGGCCACGGGGGCAGAGGCGGTGGGGGCAGGTTCCGCCGGGGCCGAGGGGCCCCCGGGCACCCCGCACACGTGTGAACCAGTGACGCTGAGGAGGCAGCCGCGGCCCAGACCCGGGCCTGGGACCCAGCACCAGCCTGTCACCTCGTTCAGAGTCTGTGCAAAGTGCAGGCCGCGCTCACAAAACAAAATGGATGGTTTATTTACGTCTGGTGCCATTAAGCATGGAGGGGAGAAGTCCAGCCAGGATAAAAAGCTTAAATCTTGATTTTTCCCTTCCCCCTCTCAGGAAGAATGGATTCCTTGCATTGTAAATTATCCAGCCCTTGTCCTTGGGTTGGCAGCTTCTTCAGGCTGGTACGGACATTGCATAATCTTAAATATTGATTCTTGTTAGACCTGAAAAAAGAAAACGGTCCGAGCACGCCGGGCCCCGCTGGTCTGCCTGTCCAGGACATCGCCTGAACCATAGCTCACGTCTGACGGCCTCTAGCCTTCCTGACAGCGAGATCCATTCCGATTAGAAAAGTTCTAGCAGAAAAAAACCACGGCCGGGATCACCTTCTCCATCACAGCCAGCGCTGGGTCCCCTGCTGCCCCCGGAGCTTCTGCTCGGAGCCAGCTGGGGTGGCCCGGGGTCTGTCCGCCCCGATCGCCACCTCCCTCTCCCTCAGCCCTCCTCACCCCCCCCCCTTTGGACGTGGAGTAAGCCTACCCAATCGGGGCCTCCAAACACTGGGCGATGACAGCCCCCACAAGTGCTCATCCCCCCAGAGATACTTAGCGTGGTGCAGTCTGTCCCATGCAGCTAAGAAGTGATGTCCTTTAGAAAGAAAAGGATTTTCCGGGAGCAGAGCTCGCGCTGTGGCGTTCACACCCTGCGTCCCGGGCTCTGAGAGCATGAGGACGGCGGTCTCCGCGCGCGTCCGTCGGGGCTGGAGATGCACCAGCCCCCCCATCCTGACGCTGGCAGGGGGGCAGCCAGTGTTGCACCAAGAATGCGTCTCCCACCCCAGGCTCTGTGACGCCGCTCCCACGGCTGCACGTGGGAGGAAACCCAAGCCATTGAGTGCTGCCTAGGTCCGCCCCTTTCCGTTTCACGAGATGCAGCTGATTCTTGGGCGCTCGGCGGCGGCCGTGAGTGGCGTCAGCTGTTCCTAACCGGCCGGCGCCGGTTACCCGCCAGCCTCACCGAGGGCGGGAGCACTGCTGACGGACTCCCTCGGTGCCACGCTGAAACGGCCTGCCCCCAAAACTGTCCCCCGTGTCTCCAGCTGCCACTTGAAACAGGACGCATAACCACAGCCGTTGGTTGGAATGGGACAAAGGGCTTGTCAGACGATGCGGTCACTCGCTCTGCTGTCAGTGGAGAGGCCGTCGCCTGCCGGGTATGTCTGAGTGGGACGTGACCACACGTGTTCAAGACAAGCCAACCGGCCCCGTGAGTCCTGGGCTGGTTCCAGGGAAGCACCAAAGCGGTGCCTGGGATGTGCCAGATGGTGAAGGTCTCGCCTCAGGGTGGCCCAGGCTCTTAGTGGGACTCCAGCCCACCCCGACGGGACCCTCATTCCATCTGCAACCCTATTTTGA
Source organism: Furipterus horrens (assembly GCF_987537825.1). Lineage (NCBI taxonomy): Eukaryota > Metazoa > Chordata > Mammalia > Chiroptera > Furipteridae > Furipterus > Furipterus horrens. Next base: position 201,665,875 of record NW_028327175.1, read on the forward strand.
GGCGACGGGGTGCAGGGCCACGATGGGCCAGGTCCATGGCCTGCCTGCCAGACCCCGCGGCCACTTCTGAGCTTCGGCTCAGTCCGCAGACGGCCGCAGTGTTGGCAGGTGACAGAGCCCGTCAGTGTTGTGGCCACAGATGCGTCACCCTAGACGGGGCCTCTCTGGCCTCTGAGGAGCCCAGAGAAACGTCCTCTGGGAAAGGCCAGGGCAGGTGGTATCGGCCGGCGGTCAGTGATCCGTGTGCCCTTCTTTCTCTTAAGTCTCTCTGCGCAATCCCCCAAGCCCGGCTCCGGGGCCCGCGCGTTGTGTGCGCCCGTCCGGGCAGCGGGCTCTGCAGGGGGCAGCCTCCAGCGGCCACTGTCCGGCCGTCAGGTCAGGCGCGCCACCTCGTGTCCCCTGAGCCCGGGGCCGCTCCGCAGCGCCCCTCTGGAGCCGGACTGCCCTCCCGCTCCTGCCCCCGACGGCCGGGTCCGCGGCTCTGAGTCCTGGGCTTTCCCGAAGAAGGAGCCGTCCCGTCGGCAGGGCTGCAGTGCCCGAGAACAGTGCTGGTTTCCAGGCGTGTTTTCTGCGTTTGCCCCGCCCTCACCCCTCGGGCCCTCCAGCCCCCCTCTTGGGGCCCAGCCGCTGCTTCACGCGTGGTTCTCTGACGTCCTCGTGGGCACGCACCTCTGCCAAGGAGACGTTTTAGTGCCCGTAAAACGGCCTTTGGAATCAAACTTCTGAAACCCACATTAACGCTTCATTTAATTACTTCGCTCCTCTGTCCCTTAGGCTCCGCACGCAGACCAGAGCTGGGCAGACGGTGGCCGGAAGCCGCCCGCTGTTCACCCCAGGGCCGCGCTCTACAGTGTGCGTGGCCTCTCGCTTGGCCCAGCAGCAGCCTCTGCCGTCGGGGCCCGTGCGCCCGGCTCAGAGAAGACAGGTTTGTCTTCCCTGCGGGTCCCTGCCCTTCAGCGGGGGCTGGACTCTGGCGAGGCCTCGGAGGGCCGAGGGGGGTATGTCACTGCCTTCCCTGCTGCGGCATGTGGGCACCGGGGAGCCCTCCTGGGGAGCAGACGGGACAGCTGGGGCGGCCCGTGCCCTGCCCGGGCGCGGGCTGCAGGGCCTCGTGGGTCCCATGCTGCTGGGCACTTGCGTCCCAGCCTCCCGCTCCAGGAAATACAGTTTCCCCAGAAAACTGAAAGCCTTAATTCTCCGTGAAGAGCAATGTTGATTTTCTTTTATGCTTTGATAAAACCACAGGACTTTTTCTATAACAGCTTTATTGAGAAATAATTCACATACCGTACAGTTCACCCGTTGAAAATGTACAATTCAATGGTTTTTAGTCTATTCACAGACAGGTGCCGCCATCCCCACAGTCGATTCTGGAGCAGTTCCAGCACCTCGGAGAGACCCCTCCCCCGCGAGCCTTCAGCGGCCTCCCCGCCACCTGCGGGGTGTCCCAGCCCTGAGCAACCCTGGTCTGCTTCCTGTCTCTGCAGGTGTGCCTGTTCTGGACATTTCGTGTACATGGAAACGTGTGCTTTCTGTGTGTGTGATTGGCTTCCTTCATATAGCATGTTTTCCAAGTTCATCCATGTCGTAGCGTGTGAGAGGACTTGATTCTTTCTATGGCTGAATGGTATTCCGTGGGGTGGGTATGCCAGGCTTTGAAAGCCCGTTCATAACGGACATGCGGATCGCTTCCACCTGCCGACTCTTAGGGTTGCTGCTGCTATGAACGTTCTATCGCAAGTTTCTGGGTGAGTATGCCTTCATGTCACATGGAGAAACTGCCGGACCATTTCAAGGGCGGCACCACTCCACATTCCCAACAGATTCCTCATCCTTGTCAACACTTGTCATTGTCTGGCTTTTATTACAGCCGACCAGGTGGGGGTGGCTCCGCTGTATTTCCCTGACGGCCAGCGATGTGGGGCATCTTTTCCTGTGTTTGTGGCCTCGTGTCTGTCTTCTCTGCAGGTGTGTCTGTTCTGATCACGTGCCCATTTTAAAGTGGAGTCATTTACCTTTCTGTTACCTGTGTTTTCTTTCATATAGTCTAGACACAAGTCCTATGTTGGATACGTGCCTTTCACGCCATTTCTCCTATTCCGTGGGTTGTCTTTCCGCCCTCTTGATGGGGTCTCCTGAGACACAGATGTCGGTAATTGTGACGAAGTCTAGCTGACCTATTCTTCTGTGGCTCAGACATTTGGTGTCACCTCTAAGACGTTTCTCGCTTGGCACACTTGCAAGGTTTGCGTCACGCCCGTTGTCAAATCTGAAGCCATAGAGACCTGTTGAGGAGCCTTAGAGTGTAACGCTTACACTGAGGTCTCTGAGTCAGTGCCGTACGTGGGGTGAGCACAGTGTCCCGTGTGCAGGCTCCTGCTCACTGCCGGGCCGCTGCCCCGGGCCCCTGTGTCAAAGAGCCTCTTCTTCTCCCGTCGAGCGGTCCGGCTGCCCTTGGTGAAACCGGCCGGCCAGAGACACCTGGGCTATTTCTGGGCTCTCGTTCCCAGCCCCTGGTCCCCAGCGCTCTCCTCTGCCAACGTCACACTGTCTTCATTTCTGGTTCTGTTAGCAAGTTTTGACATCAGAAAGCGGGAGCATTCCAACCTCGTTCTCTTTCTCAAGACTCTTTGGTTATTCTGGGCTCTGCGCAATGCCGTGCGGCTCCTTTTTACAGGTTTATTTTATTCGCATTCGGGAGAGAGGGGAAAGGAGAGCCAAACAGCGATGTGAGAGGGGAACTCAGATCAGCTGCCTCCTGCACACGCCCTGACTGGGGATCGAGCCCACAACCTGGGCACGTGCCCTGACTGGGACTCACACTGCGATGACGCTCCAAGCGACTGAGCCACACCAGAGAGGGCCGGTGTGACTTTCAGGACCAGCTTGTCCGCTCCCCCAGAAGCCAGCTTTGCTTCCGGTAAGGAGGGCATCAGGTTAATGCGGTGGGCATTGTCGTCTTCATGATACTGTCTTCTACCCCACGAACATGGGTGTCTTCCCGATTCTTTAATCTCTTAATTCTTTTCAACAAACCCAAACCTTGGATGGGGATTGGGTTGGGTTTTATTCTGCCCTTGGAAGGTCCTCCTGCCCCTGCCCAGGCCGGGGGGTTCCCTTCCCCCGTCTTATTGCTGCGTCAGCTCAGACATCCTGGGCGCTCTCTTGACTGTTTTTGCCCCCCTGTTCCCTGTGCACCTGGACAGTGCCTGTGCGCTTCGTGGCCGGGGAGCCCCCCCGCCTTAGGGCCCTGACATCCTGGGGCGCACTCTTGCACATGTGAACTGGGCGTCGCTTTATTTGCCACACGAGGACCCACCTCAGCCGCACCTCCGTTCAGGAGGCCGTCTTCCGCCCCGCGTGCAGGCAGCGTGCTGGAGGTCACGGGCGGGAGTGTGGGGGCTGCCCCATGGGTGCCTGTGTCTAGACTCGCCGCCGCGCCACGCTGTCTTCACCGTCACGGCCTCGGAAGGAAACCCGTGCGGGTGGCATAACGGGGTGCTGTGTGCGGCCCCCGCCCAGTCACGCGCTGAAGCCCGAGCCCCTCTGCGATGGCGCTGGGAGGTGAGGCCTTGGGGCTGGTGACTTTCAGGTGAGATCGGAGGGCGGGGCCCCCTGGCAGGAACACAGCCCTTATAAGGCGTCCCAGCCCGTCCTCTCGGCCCCCTGTGAGGACACAGCGAGCAGGCGGCTGGTGTCCACACGCCAGGGTGGGGCCTCACTGAGGCCGGACCCTGCCTGCCCCTCCATCCTGGCCCTGAGGTGTCCGGAACCGTGAAGAGGAAATGCCTGCTGTCTCCGCCCCTGGTCGGTGGCGTCTCGTCAGAGGAGTCGAGCTGACTGAGACAGGCGTCAGGTCCCCAGCTCAGAGCTCTGGGGACCCCTGTGGCCCCTCCCAGTCACCCCCGTTTCCATGTGAAGTTCGGAGTCCACTTGTCAACGTCAGGAAAGCAGCCGACCGCAATCTGGTTGTGATGGCTCCGAATCCGGGTCATTCTCGGGCGAGCGGGCATCTTCCCACGCTGCGGCTCTCCAGTCCGTGAATACGGCACACGCCTCCGGCTGTTAGTGCCCGGGTTCTCCCCCAGAACCGCACCACGGCTTCCCGTGCGCACGTCTCGCGTAACGTCCGTAGCTTTCTTCCTGGGTGTCTGCGGTGTTTTCTGCTACTGGAAGGGGCATAATTTTTAAAATTCCATTAACTCATCACTGCAGTTATAGAAATACGGTTGTACACTGACCTTGTATTCATCAATCTTGCTAAATATCACTTACCAAATGTAATACTTGGTAGGTGATTTTGGATTTTCTGACAACACTCATTTTAAAATAATCTTTTCCTAAGTTGTCTGGTCAGTAATTGTTTGTTTGCAAGAAGCAGAAATCCCTTCAAAGAAATTTAAATGAAGTGACGTTCATGTCAGACCCCAGGGGTGCTGGGAAAGCCCGCAGCAGGCTCTTCATGGACGTTCTGCCTGGACTGTGTCTCCCTTGGGCCCTGCAGCCCCGGGCCCCACACCTCCTGTGTCTCTCCCAGACCCCGGTCTCCTCCAGAGGGGCCAGCCGCCTGGTCTCTGACCTCCCACCAGGGGCGCCGTGGCCGCGAGCAGCAGCGCCCCCGGGGCCTCCGTTCCAGGACAGGCTGCGTGGCTGTGAAGGAGGCGCTCCCACCCGGCACCTGCAACAGGAGACAGGGTGCTGGGTGAGGCACCTGGGGGGCCGTTCTCCTCCGGGGCACCGGGGACACACGTTTCCGTGACCCTGTGTAGCGCTCCACAGAAAACGGGGGACGTGCGCGTGTCCCCCGGAAGCGTTCACCTGCCGAACATACCACCTACTGACGTTGCCATGATTCTCAACGAGCGTTTTTCCAAACACGTGTATTTTTTTTCTTTCTTGCCTTCTCTCTACGTAAAACCCCGATTGGAATTGTGCTGTTTTTGCAGGAGTGTGTGCTTGCTCCGCTGGATTTTACGCATTAGTGTTCACTGCTTCACTGCATGTGCTTAGAAAACGTGGCCTTAGTAACTCAACAGAACAGATAGTATTCTGTCGTACGGCTGTGCCGTGATTCAATTAATTATTCCTGCTTTTAGACATTTGGGTTCTTCTCAGTTTTTTAAATAAACATACAGGGCCCTGGCTGGTGCGGCTCAGTGGACTGAGCGCCGGCCTGCAAACCAAAGGGTCGCCAGTTCGATTCCCGGTCAGGGCGCAAGCCTGGGCTGCGGGCCGGGTCTCTGGTTGGGGGCGCGTGAGAGGCAGCCACACATGATGTTTCTCTCCGTCTCTCTCTCCCTTCTTCCCCCTTCTGTAAAGATAAAATAAAATCTTTTAAAAAATAAATACACATACAGCAATGAACAATCTTGTGCCCACAGTCTTGTCTCGCCTCCGAGTGTTTCCTTAAGGTCGATTCCTCGCGTGGGGTTGGCAGGCCAGGGGCACGAGTGCCGCCGAGTCCGCTGACCGGACGCCAGGCGGACGCGCACAGGGCCGCACCGCTCACGGCCGCTGTCGGCACGGTGGGAAGGCCCTTGCTTGCGTCAGTGGGCTGATGGCGGAGTTTAGGACACCTGTTCTGACTTAGTTAGTGACCGATACGTTTCGCCTCATTGTTTTAACCGGATACGTGTTCTCAGCGAGCGCAACTGTGCTCCCTGAGCGGGCCCCTCGCCCCCGTCCCCCGTGCCCGCGGGCTGTGGCTGTGCCCGTCTTCCCCGGGGCCCCTCTCCTCTTCCTGATTTGGAAAAAGCTCACTGTGTGTTGCGAGAGGACCCTGTTGTCATTGTCACAGGCTCCTGCCCCCTCGGGGCCCAGCCCTCACCAGCCTGGGGCCCACTGGCACGTGGGTGGCAGAGCCCCTGGTCTCGTGGAGGCGGGGCCCGCGCCCCAGGCCTGACCTCAGCCAACGCCCACAGCTGCCTGCCAGCGGACTGAGCTGCCCTTGGCCCCATCTGCGCAGTGGCGGGGGGTCTGGCCAGGCAGCGGGTGGGATCCCCACGTTCCCTGCTGGCCCTCCGTGTCTCTGACTTCATGGCCTGGTCTGACTTCGAGCATCGTCCCCCTTTTCTTCATCCGCATCCTGTCCCCATGGGCACCTCGCGGGCAGGGACAGAGGTCCCTGAACCCTGGCGGGGCTGCCAGCTGGCTCAGCCCTGCCACTGCCCCGGGGCCCCAGCCAGCACCCCTGCCGTCCCCACCACACATGCCACGTGACCCAAGGGGCTCCTGGTGTCCTCGGCACTCAGTGCGGACCACGTGTGACCCCAGGACACTGGAGAGAGAGCCCAGGCTTGGCGGAGCGGCTCCTTCAGGTCTCCAGGCATTTTGTAAAGGCCTGGAGCAGCGAGCCTCGGCTGCGGGTCGTGGGCCTGTGACGGTGGCGGTGTCCTGAAGAGAGCCCCTGGGCCGCAGCCAACATCCCTGGACAAGACGGGGTCCGTCCTGCGGCCTGTCCAGGTGGCCCGGCTGCGTCAGGCCCTCCCTGAGCTCCGCTGCGACCTGCCAGGGAGCTGTGCTTCCTGCTCCATCCAGATGGCCTGTCTCTCCTGAATTCCTAGAGACACCCGAACCTACGTCAGTGGGGAGGACACAGGGTTTGCAGACTGAAGACTCCACAGGCCTCCGGGCCTGGTCCTCCCAGCCCTCCGACCCTGGCGGTCGTGGCCCCTCTCCGAACGGCAGTTTTGTCGCCTGAGGGAGGGGGCCCGGGGCCGCTGAGCTCCCGGGAGGCCTGAATGCAGCCGTGGGCCTGCAGCGCCCGGCACACCCGCCAGGAGCCCCCGCGGTGTGGCTGGGGCACGAGGCTCACCAGGTGCGTGTGAAGGTGCAGGACGTCCGACGCGCTGTAGCGATTGTGTTTTAAAAAGTGGCCTCGGGCAGACTTGAGTCAGAAATGACGTTCGCTTCCCTCGCGCTTCTGCCCCAGCCCCGGTCTTTCCAGGAGGGACGAAACACTGCTAGACCCAGCCTGGATGCTCGGTGGGACTCTCCAGCCTCACCCGGGCACCCCCGCGGTGGGGCGGATGGAGAGGAAGGCCCGGCGGGGCCTGGTCCTCAAGCTCAGTCCATCCAGGTATGTGGGGAGAATCCCCAGGAGGCTGGTGGCTGGTGGCCCTAGATGGCTCCTAGGCTTGGCAGGAGCACGGGGAAGGTCCCCTCCATTGCCCGGCAGACAGAACAGGTTGACGAAGGGCGTTTGCACTGAGACCAAACAGCTGAGGAGGAGCTGGCTGTGTTTCCTTGCCACGTCAGACCATAAGCTCTGTGCGGCTCCGTGAGGCTCCATGTGACTCCATGTGACTCGATGTGGCTCCGTGTGACTCTGTGTGGCTTCAAGCAACTCCATGTGGCTCCATGCGGCTCCGTGTGGCTCCACATGGCTCCGTGTGGCTCTGTGTGGCTCCATATGACTCGGTGTGGCTCCAAGCAGCTCCATGTGGCTCCATGCAGCTCCGTGTGACTCCGTGTGGCTCCATGAGGCTCCGTGCAGATGCAGCATCAAGCAGACTCCTGGCATGGGCATGAACTGAAACTCACCCAGTCCCCAGAGAAAGAGTCCCTGCTGGCTGGCAGTGGGCTCCGGCTGCAGGCCTGGGAGCCAGCCGGTTCTGCTGAGGACGGCGGGTGTCCCCAGGAGGGGCTGCAGCTGGATTCACTCCGCGTGGGTCCACTTTTCCGAAACCAGCTGGGGGCGGGGTGCAGAGCCAGAGACGTGTCTGACCGTGCAGGGGGTCAGGCCCTGCGGCTGTGTGTGCCTGGCCGGGGCGGAGGGCTGCGTGCACACCGCTCCCAGGAAACCTGCAGCTCCACACTGGGAAATGACAAATGACCAAAAAATCAATTTGTAATCTGATTGGAGGGTTTTGATTTCCTCTGATGAGTTTAAATTTCATTAAAAGCAACCTTATTCCAACATAAAAGGAACCCTTGAAGGGTAAAACGGGGGATTGTCTCACCGAGTCTAAAGCAACCGCCTCTTTTGTGTGATTTATTCATGGTGTTAATTGTGAGGCCAGCCGGGGGCCGCGGCAGCTGCGCCCTTATCAGGCCCGGGATCGGCGGGCGCTCGAAGCACAAGGACGCACATTCAGAAGCCACTCTTGGGCATATTGACACTTCAGTTATCAGCAACTCTTATTATCTGCGGGGAGGGGGCGGCGCCCCGGTCGGCAGCTCCCAACGCTGCCAGCACCGCCCCGCTGCGTCCCCTTAACTGTATGTATTCGCTGCAAAAACTTATCATGCAGCCCGTTGTCCTGGGGAGAAATGGACACTTTCTGGGGACACGCTGGGCGCCCCGGGCCTGGCGATAAGGCCGGAGCGGCTTCCGAGGAGGGCGGCCGCTCTCCCGCGGGGGCCTCGCCATGGCTCCTGCTGACGCACTTGATGAGTCCGGGTTCCGTGAGGTCTTTTTCAGCATTTGAGCTATAAAAGGTTCACAGTGACACCAGCCCTTATAGACAAAAGATAACCTTGCCCTTTGAATATATCGATTCTTTATTAACTAGGCTGTTTAATGCAATGAAATGAGGCGTTAGATTGAAGCCCATTTCAAGTGCTTTGAATAATCTTTAAAAGCTTGAAAGACCTTAAAAGGTGGCCTGACAATAATCGGCACTCATACCGAGAGAGAGGGCGCTTCTCGCTTCCGATCCGAAACACACGTGTGCAGCCACGGCCGTCTCCCCAGGTCGCAGGGCCTGGCCCCACCGCGAGCTGGCGCTCCTGGCCCAGAGAGCAGGGAGGCAGGGGCGGGACGAGTGCCCACACCTGGGGCCGGAGCGTGGGGGCGGGGAGCGGGCAGGCTGCGGCTGGGAAGGCAGAGCCCCTTTCTCTGCCGTCTCCGGAAGGCTGCGGCAAGCAGCCGCCCCAGGACCTGACTGTCATCGACAGGAGGAGGGGGGAGTCCCAAGTTTATGTTTGCGGTGACAGTTTCCTGTTTTGCTCAGCAGAACGAGTCATTAAGAGGACAGTTGTGAGCGCTAATTTGGATCACACTTATGCCGACGTGTGAGAGCGGGAGTCAAAACACGCACAGGCAGCCTGTCGCTCAGGAGCGGGGGCGCGCGGGGCGGGATGGAACGGGCGGCGAGCGCGCGCCGCTGCTGGAGTCGCGTGCGGATGAGGACCAGCGCTGCCGGCCGCCGCCAGTCCTGGCCTGCCTCTGGTGACCCCCGCGTGCCGGCCACAGCGGCCGGTGCGGTGCGCGGGGTCTGTCATGACCTGGAGTCGGTGGCGGCACGGTACCCCTCGTGCCGGGCCTCAGCGGGTGCTGGTCCCTGCTGCCCTGCTCGCTGTCCCGCCCCCACCTCCCCAGAAGCCCCTCCCGCCCCAGTGCAGCCCGTGATGGGAAGCAAGGGAGCAGTCACTCGCTTCCTGCCAAACCTGCGCCTCTGCAGCGGAGGGGCTGGGGAGCGGGCGGCCGAGCCCCCCGGGGGCCCGGCGAGTGTGTACGTCCCCCGTGCTGCTGGGCCCGTCTGACAGGCTGCAGAGGGGTGTGTGTCAGCGCAGCAGACGCAGAGAAGGCCCCTCGGGACCGGAACCACCTAAGGAACCAGAGGCGTCTCTCTCTGCGGGTCCCCTGAGTATTTGGGGATCGGTCCCTTTGCAGGAGGGTCTTCCGTGAATCCTCTTTACCTCGGCCAATACCACTCTGGGAACCCAGGTACGCGGGCCAGGCCCAGTGGACCTTCCAGTGTTCCATCGGCCACGTCAGGAATCAAGACATGAACTTGCCCAGAGTGAAATTCACAGACAAGAAATACTTTAATTAAATATCGTGTAAAATGAACATTTTTATACAGTTAAATATCTGAGAAAATGTACAGATAAAACAATCTTAGCGCAGGGTCCTTAACAGTAAAAGCTACCGTTTCGTGAAGTGCCCAGGAAAGCGGTGAGGGCGCTGACCGATACCTAAACGCAAACCGAGTGCCGGCGAGGGGAACCCTGCGCCGCCCCGGGTGGGCGCGCGGGCGCTCGCTGCCGGATCAGACCGCACTGACGCAGAGGCAAACGGGGCGGGGAGTTCCCAGGTCACTTCCTCGGCTTCTCCACGCAGCTGAGCCCGGTCAGCCATCACCGGGCCAGGGCGGGGCCGCGGGCCCCCGGGGACACGCTGTGTGTTTCGTCCCTGGAATGAACACCTTTCTAAGTGGTGCATCGTTTTGCTTTTGGTCAAGAAGGCTTTTAACAAGCCCCGTCCTTTTTGTTTTCTGTCTGCCACCTGCCGCAGTTTGCCGCGCGTTTGCCGCGCATTTGCCGCGTCTGCGCGGCGCACCGGGCGCCCAGGGGAAGACCGCAGGTCCTCGTGGCCTCGCGGCGGGTTTGGCACGAGCAGGCCCAGGCTCTGAAGGGCACTCCAGATTAAAAGGTACAGAGAGGGCTGCGGGGTCTGACCGTACACAGAAGGGCCGTTCACTGAATGGGAGCCAGTCTCTTTTCTTCCCCCCAAACCTCTGGGACGCGGAGGCGCGCGCAGGAGGCGCAGACGCAGCGGAATGGGACTCGGGAGGGAGCATCGCGGGAGTCGCCAGCTCTGCGCGGGTGCGTGCGTGCGTGCGTGTGTGTGTGTGAGAGAGAGAGACACCATGACTCTCCCACGGAAACTGCACTGACGGCACTGTAAGCCTGGGGTAAGTAGCACACAGGTTCTTGAAAGAAGTCCACTTTTAAGGCATCAGAGAAGTTCATCGGGCAGACATTTTAATTAAAACATCAGAAGTAAATTTTATTTTAAACTTTAGGCCTCTGAATTTTTCCAGTAAACACAGTTCAGCGATGTGGCAAAAGTCATGGGTGGCAGCTAAAATGACTTCTTTACACTCTACAAAAAAATAAAATAAACTAAGGACACAGCCCCGCACGGTGGCGCCTCTCACGGCCGTTCCACATGCACGGACTACTAGGAACTGTCACAGCCGGGTGGCACCGTTTTGCTTTGACTATACAACAAACTTCTTTTTTTCAAAAGTATTTGTTCAGATAACTTAAAAATAATATAAAAATAAACAATGAATTTGACTTTTCCTCAAAATAAAAAAAAAAAAAGGATGGAAAGTCGAAACAATAGCAGGTTTTTTAAGTACAAATGAAACGCAATGACACTGGTTTGTTGTGACAAAACAGATCGAAGAGACGGTTCTTGGCTCAGTGCCCCTCCCGGCACCACGACCCCGACCCCGGCCGCGACCCCAAGCCAAGGCGGACGAGAAAGAGGAAAAGAAGATGGCGGGAAAAGCAATGTACAAAATTTCAAAGATAAATACAATATTTATAATTGATATGTTACAAAATAAAGTCCCTTAGCAACTGTAAGTGTTCATGGAAAAGTGTCGAATGAGACCATTTTATTCCTTATAAGACACATAAGGAATAAAACTTGTTTTTTTTCTCTAAATATTTAAGTGAATCTGAAAAAAATTCAAGACAAGTGTATAAATATTTAGCTACAACTTTGGCAAAATCACAAAAGTCTACAATTTTATAACCACATACAAAACACATTAGGGAAGAAGGACCTAGAAGTCAAAAGGACAATTTCTGGTACAAGAAACATGGACCTCACAGTAGCCTAAGAATGCAATCGTATACAGTACTAGCAAAAGTGGAAAAAATGTCGCAGATCACGCTTGCTTAACGGGAAGCTCTAGCAGTGGGAGAATATTTTAACCAACAGACAGTAGCATTTTTCTTCTCTGTCAGTGTGCTTGTTGAAGGCAAGAGAATTCAATATCAAAGTTACAATCTCTAACTACAATAAGTTACAAAGTTTCATTTCATTAAGATGAAGGTAAGCAATGGTAAGCCCTCCCCCCCTCCCTGCCACCCCCAATTCTAACCGCATAGTCATCCTCTCCTCCAGGTCGATGGCTCATACCTCCTTGGCCCCCTTGTTCACCACAAAAAAATATTTCACATTATAGAGACACACAACCATGGGGAATCTAAGGATGGGACAGAGACCGGCGTGGCGGCGTCTCCATCAGTGTTTCGTGGGTATCAACACGGCGCGTTCACAAAGCTTCTCCCAACACATAGCAAGTACTAGACAAAGCCAAGACGGGGTCAGGAACTCTATACAAAATAGGCATCGCTTTGTGTTCCTTGTTCTTCAGGACTGAGAAATGTGAAGACATGAGAAGAGTCCAGTCAATAAAATGGAATTGTTCGTGAAGAAGTAGGCTGTTTGCATGTCGGTTCTTAATAGTTTAAATAAAATCTCTCAACAAAGTCTCACGTAGCATCTCGACTGCGGCTGACGTATTGGAAGGTACCGTCCCCACCAGCACGTCTCAGTATATGAAACGTGTCCCCTGAAGTCCGTCCTGGGATGCTGGGTGCTGTGGAAGGGAAACCAAGGCCCCTCACATCGGCGGGACTACCAGCCCAGACATAGCTGCAAGAGAGAGAGGAGCCGGTTACGGGCGGGCCGGGCCGCCCGCCCTGAGTGCCTCCTGCCTTGGGCCTCTGCAGGGCTCTCCGCTCACCAGCCTCGGGCCTGGTTAAGGCGGGGGGGGCGGGGGGGGGCTGCTTCAGGGGGCGGGGTGCTCATGGGGACAGACCCCTGTGGCCCTCCTCAAGGCTCCTGCAGAAGGGGTGGGGCTTCTGGCCTCTGCGTGGTGAGGCTGCGCTGCCCACGCACCTCAGTGGCTTGTGTCTAGCAGACGCAGGTCCAGGCTCCCCAGGGCCGCCTCTGCCCACAGACAGGAGCCAGCCTGCTCTCTCCCCCGAGGTGAAAACTGGACACGCCTGACTCTCCCCTCCGCTGGTCTCGGTATCGGAATGGTGAGTCACGGGCCCTCCACGGCCAAAGCCGTTCCACAGCCCACTGCCCTGCCCTCGCCAGACCACGGGCCTGAGGACACGCGAGTCCCAGCTCGGCCTCCGGGAGCTCTTTTTTCTCCTCTTGGAACAAGAGAGAGAACTTGGTGCTAAAATGCCCAGTGTGGCGGACGCCTTCCGGTGGACTCCTGGCACGGATGTCACTGAAAATCTTTTAGCTTTAGTGTTAATTTTTGTCAGAACGATGGTTCGCATTAATTTACGTATAACACGTTAATGCGACTGTTCGTGTCGCGATGCGAGCTTCAATTTCTCAGCTCATTAATTTCAACAACAATTTATCTCTGACTCACCGTCACAGCGCTACGGTTTGGAAGCCCCGTGCAGGTGCACACGGCTCGCGTGGCACCGGCCCTCAACGGGCCTCAGCACCGTGGGGACGGTGGGCCCGTCGAGGCCCCTGCCCTGTAAGCGCTCCTGGTCTGGTGGCCGCTGCTGGCTCGGGGCCAGGCGGCGGCTCCTGGGGGCCGGGCGTCCCTCTCATACCCTGCCAGGTGTTGTGAAGACAATGATTTCAAATCACTGGTACCTTTCCAGCTCCTTTTTTGAGCATTAGTTCATCAAAGTGAAACATGCCACCGACTTCACAAAGGGGCCAGTTTATCTTCTCCACGGTAGCGTCCTCGGCACCCAGCAGAGAGCCTGGCACACAGTAGGCGCTCAGTAAATACTGGTGGAATGCATTCGTTTGTTTAAAGGAGTTACTGGGTCTGGTTTTCACCAGGAGGAGCATGAAGCAAAGGTGTCTGAAAGAGGCCAGATGACGGCCACTCACTCTCAGCGCCTGCGGGCCTCAGGAAACCCCAAAGAGCCCCGTGCGAGCTGGGTGCTCACGGGGCCCTGCCTGCCACACTCGGCACAGCCGCTGCCCAGAGGGACCCAGCCCTAGGCACGCGCCGGGGGCCTGGGACCACTGCCCTCTCCACGGGCAGCTGGGCGCGGCCCCGGTCTGTCGCCGCAGACCAAGGAGCGCAGGCGGCTTTGAGATGGGCCCTGTGGGTGGCACGATGACCCTCCATCCCTGACCTGGGGGCTATTCTGCTGCCTCACCAGTTAGGAGGCTGCGACCCCGGGAGCTCTGGGCGGGGCCCGCACCTGCTCCGGCTCTGGGAGCCGCGGCCATGGCGGCCTGCCTGCAGAGGGACTGAGCGCAGGGCCCGCTCCGCAGACCACACCCCCACTCCGTCCCACGTGGCACCAATGTCTGGCCTGAATCACGGGCACTCGGGCTTTGCAGGTAGGCTGAGGAATGGCTCCCGTCACCCAAGAGGAAGAACTTCCATGAACAGGGGCGTGGGCGGGGCAGCATCATGGCGGACCACAGGGAGCATGCGACAGCCGGGGAGGCGCAACGACTCGGAGAACATGCCCCGAGGAAGGGCCGGAGCCCCAGCCCCCAGGGACACACCCAGCACTGGCTCCTGGCCCTGGCCATGTAGCCCGGCCTGCCCTCCAGAGGCCACCACCAGGGACAGGCCCGCAGGAGCCCTCCCGGCCCGGCCTCAGGCCGCGCGCGCCCCTCACCTTGGAGTCCGTTCCCATTGGCGCTGGTGCAGGAGGGGGGAGGAGAAGCTTGGGGCCGGACCACGGGGGCGAAGGCGCTCTTTTGTTTCACTGCGGAGATGACATTGGCAGGTGAGAATGAGAAAATGCCGTGCGCACCGCTACAGTTTGAAGGGAGGGTGACCGAAGAGGCTGCCACGGTGGGGCTGGACGGGACGACTGGAACAAAGCAAAGAGCGTCAGGACGCGCGGCGCCGGCGGCACGCCGCAGAGCTCGCGGGCCGCGGGGCTCGGGGCCGCGCAGGAGCGTGCCGCGTCTCTGGCGTGGCCCCGCTCTGGACAACAGGCAAACGCTCCTGTCGGGCTCGGTTCCAATTGGGCGGCCCCGTTCTGTGCCGATTTGGTTTGGGTTCCCAAGGGGACCGCGGGGGGCCCGTGGGAGGTCAATTTGCGGTTGCCATGGGGGTGCCCAGCCTCCACAGCCACCCTTCCTTGTCTCCAGTAGCTCACACCACAGGACATCCAAGCAATGCACACATTTGACTTTGCAGTGACAATGAATCTGTGTGATGACGTGTGACAAAAACAGACACTTACTGCCGTAGGGAGAGTTAGCGGAGGAGCCATTAAGAAATCCAGGCGAGCCAGGGACCCCTAGATTGGCCATGGCGCCACTTCCATATCCATTCATGCTAGTGCTCACTGTGTTGTAATTGGACTGCTGGGGAGTACTGCTGGGGACGTAGCCTCGCGGGGACACGCTGCTTGTATTGCGACTGTAGCCGACTGTTAAAATCCCCCCCCGGCCAAAAATAACATGATTATCAGGGAGAGACACTTGGGGGGGGTTTCCCCGCAAATCTCTGTCATCGAGCAAACAGTTTCCATCGACCTCATTCTGCACTTGGTTCCCTGCGCCCCCAGCAGCTCCGACAACCTCGTCACGCCAACCCCGGGGTGTGTCACCGCCAGGCCTGGCCTGTCTCTGCGCGCCGGGCTTCGATCTAGCCATCAGCTGCTTCCACAGTTCTCTTTAGGAGCAATTATCAACAGCGCGGGCTCCTGCTCTGTCCCCCACTAGGTGAACTTTCTGCCTCTGCAGACCTGCAAATGCCATGGCTGACAAGGACAGCTTGTTTGTGGCCGTAACACCCCATGAAAGGCTGTTTGGGGGTCTTCGTCTCCAGGCTGCTCTTTCTTAACTGCGGGGAAGGGGAGGGGCAGGGCTGCCCTCCCGCCATGGCTCTGCATGAACGCGAGCCCAGAGCACAGCTAAGCTGTCTCCTGAGCTCACGGCCAGCCCAGGTGATTTACGGGGGGACGTAATATGGACGCCAAGAACCGGCTCAAACAGCCATCCAGCTGCCCGGGGCCATGGGGTAAGGTGGGGGGACAGGC
>NW_028327175.1:201686624-201726624 GCF_987537825.1 Furipterus horrens
GCTCCGGCCACGCTGGGCAGGGTCCTGTCCCCACTCACCCACTGAGCCCAGGTGTGGACCGGTGGCTTGCAGGAGGCTGCTTGCTCACCGGCGAGGGCCCCAGTGTGTACATGGTCACCGGTGGTACCAGCACCAGCTGATGGAGCTGAGGGGGACTGTGCACCGAGGGAGGAGACGGGGCATAACCCCCCCACACACACACAGCAGAGGGCACCACAGGGTACCTTTCTGAGTTCCTGAGCATCCAATTCAGGGTTTCCATGGGCCTGCCAAGGGTATGGGGCCTGTCTGTGGGGTGGCCAAGCCCAGCCGCTAACCCCGCACAGAGCCATGCTGCGGGAAGCCTGCGGGAGGGCCCTCGGCCATGCCGGGCAGGCCTCGGTTCTGGCTGGGAGACTTGGGCTCGGGTTTGGGGGAGCTCGCCCTCAGGAACAAAACCCCTCGGTGAACTGCTCTGCATTCGCAAACACCCCTCCCTGCTGGCTGTGATCCTCACAGCGACTGTCTGCCGCACGTTCACAAATTAAAAAGGAGCCTAATGATATTGCCAATGCTCACGCTGAGCATTAAAAAGGTAATGTCTACAAGGGTTTATTGTGTTCATAAAACTCAGAGGTGGTCAAGACTTGGGTGCGCACAGGGCTGGGTGTAAAATAGTCATCACGTTATGGCTTCATTTTTCATTCTGCGTTTTCCACTCTGCCTTGAAGAGCAGAGATGGCTTCTAACGCGAGAAAGAGACAAAATTATACCAAAGGAGAGGGAAAATTATAAGCCTGACTTATCTTTAATGTTACACATCAAAATGAAATTCCTGTGATAGGAGGCCCGTGCATCAACAACACAGGGCTTTTGTCTTGGCTGAATTTAAATGAAAAGCCCCCTAGATATTAATATGTGGACTTCATTTGTTAGCCTGCTAAGTCAGGGACTTATAACAAAAGCTTTGTAAACAAAAGATTAAACTGAATCGAGCTTTAGAAAATGAAAGGAAAACAGCAGTCAGGTAATCACAGATCAGACTGGGGCCGCCGAGATGGAGATCAGCGCCGGGCAGTGGGGCGGAAAATGTTTAATTGAACTGTTTCATTACGCGGAAGTTTACGTCCCCTTCCCAGAATCCAAAATATTTGTGTCAGAGAAGCCCTTCTCCTCCTTTAAAACCACGGTCCTGCAGAGATGAAGCGTCAAACCGGGGACCACTCAGCCCCCTGCCCACACCCTCTGCCCACCTGGCCGTGGCCACAGGGGCTGGGGTGTCCGGAAGCCCCGTCCCAGAGCACCTGCTGCCCCCAAACCCAAGCCAGCCTGGTGGTGGCCCGACGCCCTTCTACTCACCTTGGGTAACCTTTCGGGGTCGCCCGGATGCCTCGGGATCACCTTCTGCAACCTCTGAAAACCGTAATCTATGGTCGGCTCGTTGAGGGCTGTAACAGGACACAGAGACGGAGGTCAGGTTAGTCACTTTGATGCCCCCCGACACTCGCTTACTGCACGCTTACGCATGAATGTGCGCCCCCCCTTCCAGATGCTCCGGGAGGCAGGCACCCTGCACGCTCCCTCTGTCTTAAGGAACGGATCTCCCCCTTTCTTTCGCACATAAAAGCCACGATTACTTCTAATCTATAATTAGACTGGAAGAAAGTCAAAGGGCGGCTCCATATATTGTGAAAATGGCCAGACCGTCAGGAAGTTGCAGGTCTCGGGGCCGTAGACGGCCATCACGGCGTCATGATCACTGTCTGCACCGCGCGGTGCCTTCCACACTGGCCAGGGATTTATGGGAAACTGGCAATTATGACATATGTCCGGCTATTGCTGGCTTCAGATTTATCCCTGTGGTCCTTTTCTGTCAGGCATAGTGCCGGAGCACACCGGGCAGGAGGGGCACTTACTCTTGCGGGGCTTTAATAATCTGTGAATGGCTGACTACCAACTGATGTAGAGCGCTATCATTCCACCAGCCTCACGGAATTGCCGGCCACAAATAGTAATTAATCTTTTTATCCCTCAAATTGTAATTTTGACTATGAACTGTGCGCGGCCATAAATCAGCAGCACGCACGCCGTGTACAGTGCATGAATCACGGCCGGGACTCCGTCCGACGGCGCACTCTGTGTTTAACAAGCTTTAGAGGGAGCCATTGGGCTTCATTATGGCTCTGCCCGACTCCAACAAAAACTGAGCCCGGAGGCCCGGGGATGGAGTGAAGATGGAAATACTTATTAGAGCGCATTACTCCTCGATGGAGGGAGTTTTCCGTGGAGCCACGCCACGGTGCACGGCGCGACATAAATCAGGGCGTTTTCTGAGCCTCCTAAGGCCTGCTGCCATCTTTGCAGCACACGGCCCGCGACGTGGGCCCCCGCTCGTTAGTCAGCACGTACTGTGATGATTAACGCCGCCCTGCTCAGCAGGCCTGCCCGCGGCACACGGGCTCCGGCTGGAGGAAGCAGGCGAGCGGCCCCCTTTGAACAGGCTTCCCGAAATCATCGGTCCCCATTCGCCTGGAGTGCGTGGGCGGCCGGCCTCGCCACCCGCAGCGGGTCTCGTAAGCGACGCCGGAAGACGCCGCGCACACTCAATCACGGGCCCAAAAGTTGAGGACCACGATGTGATTTGACATTCCATCATCCGTCCCGGAGACAAAGGTCCGCACAGGAATGTGAAGTAAGACATTTTCTTGTTAATAAAGCATTGATCCGACGTATTGATTTTACATGACAGTGTGTCTGCCGCGATTCCGCCCTCTCTCCTCTTTGCAAACAGTGAAGCTCCTCCACAGGCCTCGGCATCTGTGACACGGCAAAATTCCTAACTCTCTGTGATGTAAATTCTCTATGTGTAAAACCACTTCATAATCAAACCATTAATCATCAGAAGCTGTCAGCGCTGACTTGGGGGCCAATTTGTCATGTCTCAGCCGCGGCCGGGACCAGGGTGTCAGGCTGGAGTGCAGCGCGGGCCACGGGGGCCGACGGGCCTCACCCGGCACCTGGGTGCGGGAAGGATGAGATCAGGCGCTACATTTCTGGACCCGGGAACAAAAACGGCGGCCCACTGTGCGTTGCCAGCGCGCCCGGGCTTCTGCTCTCTCCCAGCTAATCACCGTGACGGTCTGACTTAATGAATCGGCCCGATGAAAGGTGATCGGAATAGATAGATGGGCGGCCGTATTGATTTCATGCAAATGCCCCTGACAGGTGATAGACGCGTTAATGCAAGCTCTCAGAAGCTTTATGACTTGTAATAACCACACGCTCTCGTTCTGGGAGAGACATTTTCCAGGGTTTCAGTTCAGCGGATACTCTCCTCCTACAACCAAAAAATATCTGAAAGCAGTGTCACTAGGAGGGCACCTTTCACCTCCGGCTTCAGCCCAAGGAACGTTCACATCCTGAACACCCCTCCCAGAGCCAGCGAGGCCCCGGCGGGCTGCTCCGAAGGTGACGTCACATAGCCCTGGGGCCCCCGCTATGCTGGGAGGGGGCGGGGAGGCTGCTGTAGTCGCTGGAAATTCCCCTGGGGGCTCGACTCCCGGAAGCCCAGTGAATCTACACGGAAGAATTAGGAACAACTGCCCTTGTCTTGGAACTAAGACGTGACCCCTGTTCCCGGCTCTGGGGGGGGTTTCAACCACAGAGGGTGGGGAGACCCGGTCAGCCTTGGTGCCTCCCAGAGCAGCAGCCCTGGGCCGAGCCCGCTGACCGCCCCCGAGGGCCGCAGCTCACAGGAGCCACCGCCCCGCACCGGCCGGGACAGGGCGTCACCAAGCCTGTGCCTGCGGATCCCACGGCGGGAGGAGAAAAGCCTCAGACCCCGCGCGTCTCATCAATCCTCGGCGTGTCGAGTTTACAAGGCGAGGCCCGGCCGGGCAGGGCGAGGCTCCGGCACGTCCAGTCGCCGAGCCCCGAGCCAGGCCAATCAATACCACTTTCCTGTTTTAGAACTGGGTAATTATGAGGGGGAGAGATTGCCTGACCTTTCACCTGCACTGCATTACTTTGCTGATATTAAGATAAATTGCCTGATTTTGGGTAAACATATGCTACAATTCAGACTGTCAGCACTGGTTTGCTCAGGGATAATTTGTATTGATCTCCCCGCTTCTTCCCAATTCTGCTTACTGACCTCGTGGATAATTGGAGAAGGGGCCTCGTGTGGGCTCGGGGCGGGGGGGCGAGGAGGAGATATGAAGAAGAATAAAGCGAATTTGTTTTATGTTAATATTCGGAGGCCCTCCTCCCACTCCCACATCTGTCAGCATCAGGAGGGCCGTAAATTAATGTACTTGGTTCCTGAGCAATTTATCCCAAGGAATTATCTTGCAGCGTGCTGCGTCTCCGAACACGTGTCATGGGTTAAATTAATTTAAACTCTGCCTTAAACACAACAAAAACAAATGTTATTTTTCTGCTGAAGGAGAACAACAATAAAAAACAAGACATTTCTCAAAACGTAGGATAAGCTTCCAGCTTCCGGCATGGATTCCCACGTATCTGCCCCTCAGTGGGCAAGTCTCAACATCAGCCGCTCCACTCGCACTAATTAGTGCCCGAGATTTGTTCTGAATTCAAGTCTTGCTAAAAGGGGCCGCCGCGTATAAAAGAAATGAATCTGGGCACACAATTATATCATTTAAGATATGTCAGATGATAAGGCCGTTGTATCAAAAGTCATAAAACAAATCTCCCTTGTGAAATATCTCTTTATTAACCATGCCATAAGATATTAACATTCCTCATTTGGTGGAGGGCCTTTTATCTGTTTCAAATACATCATTCGTCCTCTTAGAGATAAACGGTATTAATACCCATTTGAGTAGGCTACCGCGGCCTAATGCATAGTAATTTTTGTTGGAGAGCTTTTATTTTAGAATAAGAAAATTACACAGCAATAAAACCTGAATGAATCAGAAGCTGGAAGAGCCGGGAATCACAGCCCATGCCAAATGGGGCAGGCACTCAGACAGCCTGCGGAAGGCCAGATAGCCGCTGTCACGTGTAGGCCAGCCCCCAGTGCGGGTCGCAGGGACAGACACAGCCCGCCGCGGCCACAGACCCGGGGACTCCGGCATGGCCCGCTTGCCCGCGGCAGGGGAAGGGTACGTATTTCAATGCACTCCAGCGTACTGGAGTTAATCGGGTTACTTTACATGCATTAAAGCACCACCAGCAGCAGCATTCTAAATATTTAAGCCATGCCCACGTACTGGGGGATTAATCATAGTGCAATTGATAAAATTTTAACGGTCTGTGATGTCAGCTCCGGTTGGGGCGGCCGGTGTAACGTGGCAGCGGACCCGGCACCGGCCCCACAGCAGCTGTGGCCGGGCGGCCTGCTGCTGAGGGAAACGCACGGCGGCCCGGAGTCCAGAACGCGGTTTCCGGTGACATTCACGGTTTCAGTTTTTGTTTTGATGGCTTAACCTTCCCTGTCAGCCAGCCCGCCCCGCAGTCTGAGCCAATCTTGCCCTCCGCAACGTGTATAATTGTTTTATTGGACCGGAGCAGCGAGTCCATGAACACAGAAACCTGATGCAATTAAGCCGGGGGACACGTCCGGAACCTCTGAGGCCATAGGACCAGTGTGTCAGACCAGAAAATGCAGGGGTGAGGCCGGCGGGGGTTCTCCTCACAGGGCAACTTCCCTGGCAGGGACACAGCCACACGCGCCGCCTCACACCCAGTTCACTCACTGGTGTTTATTAAGCAGCTACTACATGCTGGGGCTCGGTTGTGGGAGCGGTGGCCCACAGCCCAGCGTCCTGCTTCCCTGGGCTGCATGCCCAGGGTGCTGGGTCCCCCATCCCCAACCCTCGCTTGGGGGCACCTTGCCAGCAATGGGGCCTGGACTCAGGCAGGAAGGCAGGATCATGGTGACAAAGCTGACTTGGGATGGCAACCTCCAACCATCCCCGGCTGGGGGACCAGAACCCACCAGCCAGCAGGGCCACCAACCCTAAGTACTGATGATGCTGCCCTAGCGTCTTTGGAGCAGCGTCACTGAACGCACGCGGCGGGCCCGGGCAGGGAGGACACGCGTCCCCAGCACTGCCTTGCCCCCGTGCAAGCCGCGGCCCGGCCGGCAGAGAGCTACGAGAAGTTCTGAGTTTAGCACACGTTTTCCTTCTGCCTGAAAACCTGACTCCAACAATAAAAACAGGAAGACATTCATTTGCTTCATCCCAGCTGCTGGTCGCGGCTATTAAACGAGTTCCCGATTCATTTCAATAATGATCATCTTCCTGTAACTTCCCAATCATGCATTTGTCATAATGCAGTAATTTTCTAGCTACAAACAGATCCTCCTAATGAGGCCGTTTTTCACATTAGCAGCGTAACTACATCACAGAACATCTGCAGGTCCTTTTCCAAGGGACGGGGACACACAGCATTTACGGCGATGGGGACGGTTAAATAAGACACGGGGTGTGTTACGGACGGGGAGCCAGGCCCTGCCCCGGCAGCCTGCAAGCCTTCCGCGTGCCTGAATGAACACAGGTTGTAATGTGTAAAAATTAAATAAAGTAAAATTAAATTGCTCAATACAAAGACATCCCTCTAGAGGGTGTTAGTGATTTCAGTGACAAAGTGCTATTTGCTGACAAGTAGTTTACACATTAACCAGCTGAATCCGAGGGGGGAAAATGCCAATAGCAATTATATCACCTTGAGGTTATTAAATGTCCCACTGATAAGTAACTAGGTGAACTTGACCAGGTGATAAAGACTGCTGAGAGCAAGCAGTGGCGTGGGGAAGGATGTGCCTCTGCCCCGCTGCTTCCTCCAGATAGCCGCGCCTTCAAAAAGGCCAGTATAAAAAGTTGCATTACAAATGTCTGGCCACTGAAGACAAGATTGGTGTCTTGCTCCCCCCCCGACACCTCGCCCCGCTCAGAGCCCCTGACCACCCCACCGCAGACCCTGACACCCGGTCTGTAAGGGCCTGTTTTTTCCTCCCTTTTTTAGGCTGGAAAATGATGCTAAGTTCTCCACTTTATCATCAACTGTCTCCTCCAAGCGCATTTCATCTCTAAGAAATTCAGATGCTCGGGAAATTAAAATTTCAAAGATCTGCTGCAAAAAAAAATCAATGGGGAGAGATCAATGCTCATAGAAATTTCATGAACTTTGAACTGATCCAGGCATGATGATGAGAGGTGGCTGGAGTTTCAGGCGGCTGACGGCCCCTCGCGCGGATGAAACGCGGCCGGGGCGGCGGAGAGGAGGGCCGTGGTGTAGATGGGTTTCTGCTTTCATATTTTGTCCGACAACAAAATTAATTTTTAGTCTATTTCAGTAACAAGCAAAAGTGGGGGGAAAATCTGCCTTCCCGACACAACCTGTAATACCCCCTGCTGCTTAAGAGCACCTAATGCTTTGCACATTAACGCAGCCATGAAATAAAATCGGTTCCCTTTGCAGCCGATTGCAGGTGCAAATTAATATTGTAAAATGAAGATCAATACATGGACAGGGCCCGATCAATAGTGGCTAAATTATTGCAGCGTTTCCCTCCCCGTTCAAGATGAGTTGTGTTTTCCTCTCCAAGTCAATACTTTGCAGCTTTTCTCATTAATTTCTCAATAAATTTGGCAATGAATTTCAATCACAGAGCGCGGCGGGGTGAGCCCGGCACCCTGGCGGGCACGGGAACACAGGGGCCACGCCACCCGGCGCCGCGCGTCAGCAGGCGCTGCCGTGGCCGCCCCCAGGGGCAGACCGGAAGTCTTGGGGTCCCCCTTCTTCGACACCGAGCGGCTCACCCCAGGTTGCCTTCATCACCAGTGGGGGGGGCCTCACCCACCCGAGGTCAGCCTCCATTTCTCACTGTGGTTGCCCCAGAAGGGCGCTCTCGGTAACCAGGACTTCTAAGGACGGGCACACGCCTTGCCTGACTCCTAACTGGAAACCAGGGACGGCCCCCACTCCCATGGGGAGCACTTCACCATATTCACACATTTGGCCCCACCAGCCGCGTGCACAGGGACCGGCTGCCATTCTCCCACGCCTGGCAGCGAATGGCAGCGTTACGATGTGACACCCAACGCAGGGAAGGGGACAGCTCCTGCTCCTTGCTCCCAAACTCACACCCTTGCTGGCAACCGTTGGATCACAGTCCAACTATTCTGTTCACATACCTCCAAGAACGCATGAAGGCGCGGGATCGCGGCCTTTCTAAGTCCCGTCGTGTGGTGTCGACCAGGCCCTGCCTGGCCGCTGAGGGACCTAAGGCACAGGGCGCTCACATCCCTAATGGTTTCCTGTCCCCGGGGACACCCGCCCCACGGTGGCGGCCCTGAGGTAGGGATGCGCCTTGGCCACCCCCTTGCATTCCCCTGCCCCCAAGGCTGCTCTCTCCAAAGACAGGGAGCTGAGAACAAAGGAAAAGGAGAAGCGGGAGAAGTGAAGGCCAGCACCGGCAGGCGGGCCCTTCCTCTAAGACACAGTCAAGTGCCCGGTGTCGCTGACCCTCTCAGGGATACTGGGGGGAGGGGACATAAACCCAGGGGCAACGCCGGAGGAAAACCGTCAGGCCACGGATTTGCACACTCTGCTCCAACATAAAATCTCCGCCCGAAGGCGAGCTGGAAAATGAACTTGCAGAGCTCACCCCTCCCCAGGCTGGTGTCCCCGCCCCGGAAAGACCCGTCCTCCCGTGTTCCTGACGCCGACCAGGCCATCCATTTGCCTGTTCAGGGGTCTGCCCTCCTCCTCGATGGTGGGGCCATCACCCTATACCATGTCACCTGCCCTACTCAGCGCAGGGCACACAGTAGGTGCGCAAAGTAATGAGTCACGACTGGGGGCTTCCTGGAAGCACAGGGCAATGGTAGAGGTATCGCGAAGAGTTTGATCTTGAGAAGCCAACGTGAACCTAACAGTTCTCGCGTGTGTGCCCAGGGCGGGTTCACAGATGCCTCAGAGCGGCAAGGTTCCTGCCACCCGAGTGCACAGCACTGATGGCTGCATCGCAGACGGGCACCCCTGCGATGGGAGGCCACGCAGGGAGCACTGGTGGGCGCTCTGGTGCGCGCTCTGCCGTGGGGGGCCTGGAAACCGCCACGAAGGACCATTGAGTGTAAGGAACGTCCAGAAGAGGCCTCACGGAGAGACAGGAAGTAGATTCCAAGTGGCCTGGGGTGGGGGAGGGGAGGGATGGGAGTGGCGGCAAAAGGACGCAGCTCGTCCTGGGGCGTTAGATTAATGGGTGCACAGCCTTGTGAATGTACTAAAAACAAATGCACAGCCATCAACAACTGAATCTAAAAAATTAAAACAAACAAAAACTAACTACGCAAACCAGAACAGGAACAGAATCACAGGTATGGGGACCACTTGGAGGGTTATCAGCTGGGAGGGGGCAGGGAGAAATGGGGAAATGGTGCAGGGACTAAGAAAGATAATCAGTTGGTACACAATAGACAGGGGGACGTTAAGAATAACATAGGAAAGGGTGAAGCCTAAGAACTTACATGCACGACCCATGGACATGAACTTGGGGGGGGGATTGCTGGAGGGAAGGGGGTACTGGGAAGAGGGGAGCAAAGAGGAAAAAAATTGGGACAACTGTAACGACATAATCCACAAAATATACTTTTAAAAAAACACTTGGGTGTACACTTCGAACAGGCGTATTTTTTGCTACGTGAATAAAAAACATTTTAAGTGGAAGTCAACTCGCTAATCCGATCGCCTCGGTGGGCCCGCCCCCTGTACTGGGGGACTGCCTGACGTGGTCTGAATGCCGTCTGGCGTTCACGTAAAAGCCGGGGGCGCACCGGCGTGAGGAGGCAGATGCGCGTGGGACAGGGGCGGCCGAGGGAACAGGCTCCCTTGCAGCGTGTGACGTGGTTTCCCGACACCACCGCCCAGTCGGTCTCCGTGAAGGCATTTCCCCCCCAGGCTTCCCAGGCTGCGTGAAGAAGGGGACTGTCTTCAGACGGAGCCTTTAAAGAATCACTGAGAAGTACGTCGATACCGGAATCCCCAAAACACACGCCTGAGCCCAGGATTCGGGACCATGTGTCTCATGTACAACAGCCCTGTTTTCACACAGGGGCCCCGAAATCCCAAGCTGGGGGGGCATCAGAAGCCTCTGGCTGCACCCTCACTCCCATCCCACCCCGGCAGCCCTGCCGGCACCTGGCCTATTGGGCTCCCTGACTTCTCCCCACACCCACAGCTGGCGTGCCGGGGGGCAGCCTGCCCGGCCACCACACACCATCCACCCAGGGGCCCCCTGAAAACCCCACGGGGCCCCAGCTGTCCCTCTTCTGCAAGGACTTCATACCATTTATGACTTTTTGGTTCGCTTTCCTCCACCCACTTTGTCACCAAAGCCTTGAGGCAGCTGGGTTGTAAACATGGCCGTGCGGCCCAGAACGGGCTCCCGGGAGGTCGCCCCACCCCCACACCTACGAGCCCAGGGGGTCCCCCCTTCTCTGCATCGCCCCCAGCGCCCAGCTGCATACCAGGCCCAGGTGGCATCGGGGGGACACCGAACACCAGGCACAGTGGCAAACCCCCAAAGCGGGAAGACTGAGATTCACCATCACATCCTGCGACACCACGCTCATTGTAAAGACGACGGTCAGTCGTTATTTTCTGAGCGCAGATGAGCAAAGTGCCGCAGGCAGTCATGGGGTCTGGGCAGTGAGGATGCCTGGGTCCCCGCCGAGGCCCGGGCCGCCGGGGCTGTGACCACAGAGGGCGAGCGTCTGAGCTCCCCAGGGACGGGCAGCGCCTCACACATGGGCATCTCGCTTCCTGCTATAAAAACAAGTCAGTCTTTGAGGTGACCTCCGTTTTAAGTGACCACAAGCGCACAGGCCAATGCACAGTCTGGGACACACCGCAGCCAGGACGTCACGAAGCAGACACTAGGCGCCCCGGTTGTGACCGCCATGAGCTGTGCTGCTCCGGCGTGGGTGCCTGTCCCCCAGCCAGGCCTACGAGGTTCCGTGGACGGTCCCACCCATGAGGGAAACACTGAGCTGGTCAACTAAACCAGGGAGAAGTGATCGTCACGGCTAAGGCCTCTGCGGATCACCCGCGCCGGGCGCTGGGGACGGGGAGGAGAGGGGCGTGCGGACCGCCAGCTGCCCCATCCTGGGGCTGCGGCAAGACGGAGCAGGGGGTTCTGCACATGGCCCTTCTCCTGGGAGAGAAAAGGGGTGAAAAGGAGGCATCTGGCAGGGTCTCCCACATCCAGCCACCTCAGCCCCCTGACTTTCTGTCCTCACTGGTGGCCTGATGACAGGGCAGGGGCGCCCGACCGGACCCACGTGCCAGGCGTGTGGCAGACGTGGGACAGCGGCGGCATCTGAATGAGGGAAGGGGTTCCTGGCCCGCCACCCGGAGCAGCAGAGGAACCCCCTCCAGGGACAGCCCGGCCAGCGCGAGCTGCGACCTGCCAGGCTGCCGGCTCCGTGGCGGCCTCTGGACTGAAACCCAGCCCACGCCGCGGGGCGCCTCACACAGCGCGTGCGCTCAGCCCTGGGAACCGGGTCACGCCACACGCCCACCGGTGCGCTCGCCACCTGTGTTCACCAACAGCCGGCGTCACTGACACCGTTCTCAGGACGCGGGAACTGGCCTTTGCCACACCGGACGGGAAGGGCGACTTTTTAATGTACTTTTGCTCAGCCTGAGCTTCGGGATCTCGGCCTCAGCCAAAACCCAATGTGTCCGAACAGGGGTCCAAGGACCTCCCCAAAGTCAAGGTGTCAGAGGCGAACATGAGCCCCCCGACTCAGGGGCACCCCCCCGCCCCCCACTTCCAACCACCATCAGCGTCCAGCCGCGCGTCCGGCCCGGGAGGCTGGCGGGGGCGCTGAGCTCTCCTTGGGGACCGTGGCCGGCCAGAAGGGAACGCCCCGAGAGGCTTCGTTCTCATTTCTGCCCTTCGAGGCCCAGAGGAGGTGCTTCTGCCCGGGGGTCTCCGCGACATGGGGCCCTGACGTGTCCCGGGGCCCTCCTCACTGGCGAGAGTCCGGGCCTTCCATTTTTACACCTCGCTCTCCCTGCCTTACCTGCTACTTAGGTCAGCCACCGTCGCTTTGCTGGGCTTCTAAGTGGTCCCGGGACCGTCACCTGCCACCCCCGCCCCTCTGTCCCGGGACCAGCCCGAAGCTCAGAGGCCAATCCACACGCCGGCCCATCCCGAGCCTCCGTCCCCGGGGCCCCCAGGGGTGGTGGGGCAGCGAGGCGGGTCCCTGCCCACCCCGGGGCCCGGTGGCTGATGACCAGGCCCACCCCCGCCCCGCAGTGCCCCCACAGCGGCGACTGAAACCCATGACCCTTTTGTCCTCTGGGGAAGACGAATGGTTCTCTCCTCTCAGCTACGTTCCGTCAGGTTCGGTGCCGGGGAGTCAATACCTTCACCTTGACGTGGAGGTGGCGTGATTTATCCGCCGGCGACCCTCCCGGGTGAGCGCGGCCCAGAGGGCGCACCAATCGGGGCGCGGGGGGCAGACTTTGGTCACAGCCACTTGGAAAGCAACCAAAGCCCCTCTGATGACAGACAAATGTGTCTTGTTAGCAACTGCCCAAAAGCGCTTGACTTGTACTAATAACAGAAAGGCCACGCTGGTCACCGAGGGTCCAAAGACGAAGCACCCTGTCACCAGCCTGGTTGGGAAATTAGCAAATAATGTTCTTTTCCTTGATAAATGGGTGACAGCTCCCTCTCACCAATCATTTTTAACATTTTGATGCGTGCCTATGATCCCACTGGAGGAGCAGAAAAGTTTACTGGCCTCAATTTTCAGATGATGAATGGAACTCTCTAAATGTGCGATTTCTGTATGAGGTATAGTTCATTTTAAGCAATTCTAGCAAATGGGTGTCACTGATTAGGACAAATCGTCTACTTGTGCAATAGCACAAGCGGTGTGTCTCATTCTCTGGGCCTCCGCCGAGACAGGAAGCAGGGGACAGCAGTGACCCCAGAGCCCCAGCGGCTCCGCGCTGCAGGGGACACGTGGTGCATCTGCGGGGCACGCTGGCAGGTGAGCCGATGGCCATCCGGTCCAGTGCTGGGCCGCACAACGCACGGGGGGCGCCCTCCCTCCCTCTGTGGCCCCCCAGATGGCCACTCCCAGGCCTGCACACCGTCCCCGTCCACGCCCTCTGCCACCAACACAGGAACAAATGACCAGAGCAGCGGCGGGGGCTGTGCTGGGGGGAGAGGCGTGTCACCACGTTCTGAGGTATCCGGGTCACTGCCCCAGCTCCCCGATTCTGGCCAGGTCTAGAGAAGCCCTGAGGCCAACCTATCCTGCCACACAGCCAACCTCACGTAAAAGCAGTGGTGTGTCCCGTCTACCGGCCGACACCCTCCACCGCAAGCCGGGGCCAGAGGAAGCGGCGCGGCTGCAAGGGGGCCGGCTCTCAGGGCGGGGCAGACGCGGGGCGCCCCGAGTCACCGACTGAACTGGCCGGAAGCGTCCCCAAACCCTAGGACCCGTGATTGAAATGTTCGTTCCTCCACCGTGTCCACGCGGGCGGTGAGACATCTCTGATGGAGGTGGTTTCGGGGAAGGCACAGCAATCTGTTCGCAGGGCGCCGGCCGGGGTCGGGGGCACTGTTGACCCTACAGGGCGCCGCCGCGCTGCAGACAGAAGCACTTCCCGGCGCACACACGACCTGTGAACCACTCAGAGGCACGAGTCCCTGTCCCGGCTGCACTGCAGCGAGGTTAAAGGTGGGAGGGGCTGGTGCAGGCCACGGGCTGGGAACCGTCACCCGCGGCTACCAGGACCCCCCCGAGGACAGGCTGTTCCCCCCCCCCCCCCCGACACATCGCCCATTGAAGGCCCAACCTGACTTTTTTATAAAAAAGCAGAAAACGTAAATACTGGATCAGAAAGAACACAAACTGTTAGCAATTACCGGTTGAGTAATGATTTCATACGCTTGAAATTGAATGTACGTCTTTGTGCAGAAAATAATCATTTTTATGTCCCTGTCCAGGGAACAAATGGCAGGCCCGAGACAGGGCCACGCAGCCAGCAGGTGACGCGTCCTTGGCCGCCCCGCAGCATTTGCCACGGCCACCACCGCCTTCCTTGGCGACCGGCTCTGGCCTGTGGGGGCCGCGGCTCAACCCCCACTCATGTGGGGTCCCTCCTGCAACTGAACAAAAGAAATCTCTAAAATAAGGGTGGGTCCACCGACCATTTGAGTACAAGAGGTCATACAGAGAAACCCCCACGAGTAAGCCCGGTGTGCTGGGGACCCACGCTCACACTGGCGCTGCCACCGAGCTCCACGTCCTTGGCGCGCAGGGCCCCGTCCTGCCGGACGGACTGCCAAGTCGCACACACACGTGGGCAAGAACACCGCCCACCCGGAAGCGTGTCCACAAACGTGGTTCTCGCTCCCGCAGGATATCAATTAGGAGCAGACAAATTCCAACTTGTCTCAGCCAAAGAACGCTGCAGGCCTCTATATAATTTTTTCCTTTTATTGCTCTTAACAACTGGATGGGTCTCTCTCGGTGAACTTGTGAACACAAAGCGCTTCCGTCGGCGCGCTGGCCACACGTTTCTCAGGTACGCCATTTCGGGAGCGTGTTAATTATTATTAAACAAGCAAATGATACACTATTAGACAAATATTAAAACAAGTGTTGCACTCAGGTATTAATTTGCACTGTTCGCTTTTAAATGCAGTAAATATCTCATTAATTTAATTTTAGGTGCCCGGCGTTTATATTGCATTTTACAGTCTGGAAGGCAATTTACTATTAACTAGCAATTACATACAGAGTGACTGTTAATTCTGCTCCTAAGTGCCAGCCGCCTGAAAACGGTTCTCACTCCCGCGTGTCTGACCTTCCTACAGCAGGGGTGAGGCATTCTGGGAATACAGAGGCCCAGGATGGAGGCGCCGGACACGGCATTTGCGACTCGTTCTTTTAATTCGCCGCGCTAATCAACTGAGCTGCCACCGCTCCCCCAGGTCAATGCGTCTTTACAGCAGTT
Organism: Furipterus horrens; assembly: GCF_987537825.1. Lineage (NCBI taxonomy): Eukaryota > Metazoa > Chordata > Mammalia > Chiroptera > Furipteridae > Furipterus > Furipterus horrens. The sequence continues at coordinate 201,701,619 of NW_028327175.1, forward strand.
GAAAGCAGCAGGAAAGGGACCCGGATGGAGGGGCTGGGCCCGCCTCCCCTCCCCAGGGCGGGGGTCGCAGGGCGCACCCACACGCTCTGGAGGTGCACTAACCGTCCAGGGCCTGAAAACGCTGGTGTTTCTCCAATCCCTGTAAATAGATCGTTTAGACCTTTTGCCAGTGCCTGGGGGTGGGGGGGTGGGGGGGCAGGGCCCCCCCTCTGAGCACAGGTTCATTACCCTGCGCCCCACCCCCAGGCCGGCAGCTGGCGGGAAGGTTCCGTGTGAGGGTGTCCCAGCAGCCTCCGGGCGGCGGACACTGATGGGAGCCAGATGCCCAGGGGACGCCCCCCTCAGCAGGGGCTGCGCCCCGAGTCCCGCCGCAGAAGGGCAGGCTCGGCTTTCAGGGGGCGCGCCATTCCCAGTGATTACTTCGCTGTCCCCATCCATTTCAGGGCCATGCCAATCAGACAGAAGCTTCCAGGTCAGACAGGTTATGACCCCACTTTTCCTCTGCTCTCTGCGAGTGTAGGCCCCCGTATCCCTTACACGGCGTTTGAAATGTATATTCCCGTTAATGATTGGGGTGGGGGAGGCCATAAATTAGCCTCCTGCTAGCCGAGGCCCGGCTCACTGAATGGCTTCATTGAAGGCCGGCTCGTGGGAGAACTGGCGGAGAGAATCCCGAAGCCCTGGGCAGCCGGGCCCCGTCCTCTGGGAGTGGACACACCGCACCGCTGTGCGGACGGGAGACGGGCCCCGGACCGCAGTGGCTGCTGGACTCAACGTGGGACTAAAGCTGTTCCCTTAGGGGGAGGGGTGGGACACCCCAGACACCCCAAGAGGAGACCACTGGCCAAGGTGGTGTTCCGCCCAGCTAGAAGGCAAAGGGCTGCAGAGAGAGCTGCCCTGAACGCTCCCCTCGCACTGGCCCGGGGGCAGGCCCCCCCACGTGGCCCCCACCAGCCAGTGACAGGCGGCTCCTCCCGGATCGTTTCCCAAGGGCACCTGTGTGTGCGATGCTCAGCTCAGGGTCCTGCTCTCCCCACCGGGACCGGAATCCTCCATGGTCGACAGGTAGGGCAAGGAGGACTGGACCTTCCTGCCGTCACGTTTCTTCTCAGAAAAGTCACCACCACCAGCGCCACCAGCAGCCACCCGTCTGCCCACCACAAAGCCCCCACGTGCAGAGACCTGAATGCCAAGTCTGGGTGCCGAAAAGGACCCACGGAGGCCCCGTGGGGGAACTCGGCCACGAGGGCCCGACACCGATGGGAACACGCGGTCTGGTCACGCGTGTCTGTGCAGAGCAGGTGGGTCTTGCCACACAGACACACGCCCAGGACCCATGTGTCAGGTGGCAGACACGCGACGTGGCTCCTGACGGGATAATAAATGTCCCTTCCTTTGGGGGACTTGGGACCCCAACAGAAGTCTTACCGTGGAAACCGTCGGCGGGAGGTACCACGCGCTGAGTGCCCCCCATGGGTCGGATGCGGCCCCTGAGTCCTCCCTGACCCTCACACACCCACGGCTGCCACCGAGCGGAAGTGGCTCCCGAGGGGTCAGAACGTGGGCACCAGGTCCCCCAGCCGACACCAGGCAGAGCGGGGCAGAGCTCCACAGCCTCTGCATCCTGAAGGTCAAGGGCCGGAAACCCAGAGACGCATGGCCCCGTGGCCACAGTTGACGTGGAGAGACGTGCTGAGCGTGGGTGGGTGCAGCTGCAGCACCCAGGACACCGGCCTGGGCAGCGGTGCTGAGCAAGGGCCACCGCCCAGGCGGCATCGGGACGTGGGTCCCCAAGGACACACCGGAGCGCAGCCTCCTGCTGTCGTGTGCATGCCCGCTCCACAGGGTCCCCGTCCGTGACCCCCACGCGCCTGTATAATCTCATTCGCGCCCCACTCACAAACCAGGCAAGCTGCCTTCTCTCTGTCTCTGGGTCACCCCAGGAGGCCAAGGGCACCCGAAGCCCAGGAGGGGCCAATACGTGCTCCTGCCCTGGGTTCTCGGGCAGTTCTGGGATCCTGAGAGCCCATGCTGGTCCCGTGGGAGGAAGCGGCCTCTGGCGTGTGGGGCAGTACCCGCCACACCCCTTGACCACATGGCGGGGTGCTGAGGGGCTACAAGAGAAGGCAACGTCCCTCATCAAGGACCCCCGGGGCCACTGGCAGCCCAGGCTGGCCCCAGGGTGACCCCGGGTCTACCGGAGAGTGGGCAGTGGAAGAGCTCGCTGGCTGCACTTCACGCCCACCCAGTCCTTCCTAAACACGGGGCAGGGATGAGCCTCCGCTCCCTCTCCGCACCCCAAAGGGGAAGGGACCTCAGGACAGCCTTACATCCCAGCACGGGACAGGCCTGCGCCTGGGCGTCCTGCAGCTGGTGACAGAGAACCACCGAAGCCCCACGCGCAGGCTCGCGGCCCACAGACAGCGAGGCCATGACTCCTCAAGGATGAGGCTCGTCCGCCCCAGCCCTTCAGGTCTCAGCGGGTGCTGTCTGCTGTCACGCTCGCGCCCCAGGTGTTAGTGTTTGCTCCTGCTCGGGCGGAAACCAAAGGCCCAGCATGCCTTGCGTCTCTTTATGGCATTTCTCAACAGCAGCTCGAACGCATCCGATCGCCAAGCAGACTTGCAAAGACATCGCCTGAGACAGCGTCCAGATAACAAACGCGTGACTTCAGAGGCGGCCCTTTCTGAGGACATAGGTTTGTCCAAGACCCTCGCGCAAGCAGCAGCAAGGTGCAGTGTGTGCGCCCCCCGGCTGGGAGCAGAGACCCGGCTTACGTTGGAGGCCCCTCATTTACAGGGTGCATGACCTTGGGCATGTGACGTCACCTCTGAATCTCAGCTTGCGCCGATGAGCAACGGTGACATCCCAGGGGCAGCCGCACAGAGGGACGAGATGGGCGCGGAGGGCCCCTTAGCCCCTGCTGGGCACTTGGGCAGCCCACCACCCGAGGGAAGCCGGGACGACGTGTTACTGATAACCCCACCGCCTCACCTGCCGGTGACAAAGTGGAGGGCCACATGGGCGGGGCCCAACACCACATGGCCAGTGGGGGCCGCACCCGTCTGTGGCGGCGTCCTGCCAGCCTTGCCCGGCCCCGCCGCGGAGCCCGTCTGCACAGCCCTCGGGGGACACCAACCCTTTTGCCCCGACAGTTGGAAGTGCGAACTCACCAGTGTAGACAAAGCGCCCAGGAGCACCTTTGCAGAACTGCTTGGACTTGTATGACAGGGTGACCTCCACGACTCCAGGGATGTGCCTCGGCGGGGTCTGCACGCGGATGGCGTGCGGCGTTATCAGCTACGAGAACCACACAGGGAGCGGGCTTTCAGCAGCGCCGGCCCTGGGAGCCGGACACTCGCCAGTTGGACGTAATTACCAAAATGAGCAACACGGGGCCCTCGGCTTGGAGCCCCCCTCCTAGCTGTCACCCCGAGATGCGGGACCCAGTGCTCTTTAAGGAAAATATCTGCAAACGATCCCGGGTTTTAGTTTGCAGGAAAGGCCACAGGGCATCATTCACATGAAAATTGCCACCATATGTCCCCTTAAACCTGCTCCTGGTAATGCGAGCACTAATTGTCCCAGGGCACGGAGGGACCTCCTACCGCAGGCTGCAGACCCCGGGGTCGGGGGTGGGGCGGGGGCGCTCTGCACCCACCCACCGGAGAGCGTCCATTACAGGGGGGCTCTGGATGAGGGCGCCTTCTGTCCACACGCGCCAGTGACGGCCGCCAAGCCGCCCATGGAAAGGCGCCGGAGCCGCGCGCGGGGCCGCGGGCTCACCTCGCTCCACACCAGCATCGTCCCGAACACCACTTGGAGGCCGTCGAAGAAGTTGTCTCCGATGATGATGACGGTTGCTCCCCCCGTGGTCCAGCCTTCGCTGGGGCTGATGGCCTTGATGCACGGAGTGGCTGCTCACACAAGACAGAGAATATGCGGACCTCAGCGCCCGGGCAGCCACGCTGGCCACGCTGCTCCCCGCGAGTCCCCGGCGCCACAGCGGGGGGCGGGGCAGGGGCCGTGCCCCCGGGCGCCACGCCAAGGGCGACCGTAGATCAGCATGTTGATGTGTTTAAAGCAAACTATTAAATGTTTTATAAAGCAAAGGCCAAGCCACGGAACACTAGTGAGCCAGAAGGAAACAACGGCCTGATGTAGCAAATTACGTGTCAGGGCGAGGCCAACTATCACAAATGATTGAGTGTCGCGTGCGTGCGGCGCGCGGATTCATCTGCTCTGCTGTCCGGGTCTGAGCAGAGTCGGTCAAAAGGCTGTCGAGGGGCCGGAGCAGCAAGTGCCCGGCACCCCCTTTCCTCGGGAGCAGCTAATCGGGTTGGGCTTTTCCATCCGCGAACTTTGCCTTTTGGTTCAAAACTTCGTTTTCCTCTGTCACTCCACAATGACTACTTTTCACTTTTCATCAGGAAAAAAACCGAAAGCGTGGCATTAATACTTCTGTCAAAGGCACACAGTTTACATCCCACATTGTTTGCAGACAGGCACCCGAGCTGCTGGCCTGACCCCTCTTTGTCTGCCCAGCCCTCGCATTTGCATGAGTTATAGCAACGGTGCTGCCCACCCGGCCTGCGCGCACGCGGCCCCGCTGGGGGAGGGGCGGGCGTCCGCGGGGGGCGGGCCGGGGGAGGGGCCGGGAGGCAGGCGGGAGGCCCGCGCCCTGTGCCCCAGCCTCGCGGAGGGGGGCTTTGTTCCGGCCTGGGAGCGGCCCCTCTGCCCGGTACCGGCAGACCCTGTGTACCCCCTTTGACAGCCTTTTTGCAGGGGGGCCCCGGGCACAGGAGAGGCTCCCTGGACGGGTGCTGCTGGCCGTCACTGCCCAGGCAGGCGCCGTCCCCTGCGGGGCCGTCTCGGCCCGGCCAGGCGCGGGAGCAGGGGTGCAGGCCTATGGGACGGAGCCGGGCGGCCCTGAGCCGGGCCAGGTCTCCTGCCTGATACTGTCGGGGGGCAGCAGGCGGTCCAGGCCCCCGCCCTCCACCCACGGAGAGGAGGTGGCCCCACGAGAGCCCTGGGCCACCCAGGGACTGTCCATTCCCCCTGCAGGCTTCGGGGTGCTGTGGGTGCCCAGATGAGCCGTCCGTCGGGGGGCTCCGATTGCTCCCAACAACATTTGAGGGCGTTTGTACAAAAAGTAGTAACTAATCTCGGTAAACAGGAAGTGGCTCCCCCCAGCCCCCCTCCCGGGGCTCCTGGCTCTCCCGGGGGGCTGCGTGCAGACAGGCGGCCCCCGACAGGACACGGCAGGGCCTGGTCAGACCGAGCGCCTCTCTGGAGCCCCCCTGCAGGGCGGCCTCGGGTAAATGGCCCTTTTGGGCTCCAGGCCGGGTGTGGCGGCGCGCCTTCCCAAGCGGGCGTCTTCGGAAGCCCGCGCGCGCGCGCGTCCCCCGCCGGGTCCGAGGCAGCGCTCCGCGGACAGCGTCTGGTTAATCACCGTCTGCTATTGTCGCGCGCGCGGCGGACACGCCACCTCCCTTTGTTTGCTCTAATGTAGGACCAGGGGGGTCGTATTTGCTCATTCCGCGAGCGTCTCCCTCTGCAGCAGGAGCGCAGAGCCCACACTGGGAACCCGCCCTGAACGAGCGCTGTTGACTTCATGCTAATAAGTTCATACAAATTTTCATTTCTGAGGCTTCCGAGTGACATTTGCTTTTCTTAATTGCATGGAGAGCATTTGAAAAGGATCAGCTCTCTAAAGACTGACAAGTCTCCTCCGAGGGGGTGACCTTCATCAGCACAGCCAATTATGGCAAATAATTCACCAAAAAAAAAAAATTACAGTAAACAAATTTACTTTGGAGGTGAGAAAAGAAAAAAAAAAAAAAACGCAGGATCGACTGTGTGCACAGGAGACTGCTATCTGGCAGCTGTGGCCCAGCGGAGACCGCAGCATCCTGGAACGTGGGGCGCTCCTTGGCGGGAAGACCCCCGGCCCGCCCGCCCTGGCCTCCAGGCCACCGCGGCCCATGGCCACCTTCTTTCTGCCTGCATTTGCATACATTTCAGTGCCCATACGGAGAGGGGACATGTGTTCAGTGAGAAGCACAGCGGAATGAATTACACAGACAGCGTTAGAGACCCTAATGACATACGTGCACAATGCGCCCAAGCAGATGACAGAGGCTGGCACTCCGCTCAAGGTGGAGGAGGAGCAGCAGCGGAGATGGGGTGGGGACGGGGGCCCCCACACCCCATCTCTCTCTGGGGGCCCACTGCAGGAAGCCGCCCTGAGGATGCGTCCTGGTCTGCGCTCTCTGCAGCCCTCTGGCCAGGGCTGCCAGGATCCAGAAAAGGAGGTGGGGCGCCCCTCCCCTGCAGATCTGACATGTGCCACAGTGACCCGTTTTTAGCTCCAAGGAACCTCTCAGCCTGCTCGGCGGGAGAGGCGCTGGCTGGGAGCACTGTTGGTCTTGACCTGCTGTGTCTTAGGTGCCCACGTGGACTGGTTCGCCAGTGAGCTGGGGCTGGGGCGGGGGCGGGGGGGGGGGGCGGGGGGGCGGTGCCGGCGGCCAGGCGAGGATTTCAGAGGGAAAATGAAGCCACTTGACACCAGCCAGTCGGGTTGACCAGGGTGTGCGGTCCTGCCTTCCTTTCTCTGGGGGTCTCTCTACCAGTTCCAGTCTCCTGTGAGTCAACAGCCTCGTGCTGGTCCCCGTTCCTCCGCAAGCTCTCCTGAGTGACATCCCAGCATTTGTCACCTTTCTCTGCATTCACAATATTGAGGCACTCACGCAGGCCCGATCTTGCTTCGTGAAGACTCCTTTGTTCTGCCTGCTAAAATGTCTTGTAATTGTGCTGGGGCTGTCCAGATGGCTGGCTGATACTCCAGCTGATAGGATTATACCTTTTACCTCTCCTAGGGCCATCTGTTCCCCTTCACTTGCTGAAGCCCCGCAGCCGGGATCCGGGCCTCCTTATTGCATAAACCTAACCGCATTACGGCGCTTGGCATGCAAATCCGGGTGCTGGGCAGGGCTCACGGAGGTTTAAGCAGGGCTGGAGCCGTTTACGAAGGGACAAGTGACAAGGAAGAAAGAAAGAGAAGGCCCGCGTGCGACGGGGCCACGCTGGAAGGCTCGCGTGCCCTCGCCTGTGCTCAGCGCTGTAAATAACCTGCCTCGCTTGTTGGGAGCCGCGAGGACGCCGTGGCAGCCGTCCACCATGGCGGCAGGGGATTCGTTTGCTTGGAAACCATCGGCGAGTGCGTACACCCTGCTGGTGAATATTAGATGACTGGATAATGAGGTGTTAGCCAGGAGAGGCTGCGCACGGTCCAGCTCTGCGGCTGATGAGGCACTTCTTCCGTAAAGAACGTGGGGCTGGCTCCCCCCACCCCTGCGAGGCGCCCTGACCGGGCAGGAGGACGGAAGGGGGCTCCAGGCACAAGGTGGCCAGACCCTGAGTGAACTTGATACGTGACAGCCCTCTGGGGACGTGGCCGGAGCGTGGGGTGTGTATCTTTTCATCCTAGAGGAGCCTGTCCTGTGGTGCAGGGCCCTCGCTACAAAACAGAAAGTAAACAGACCCTCCCCGTTTGTGCCTTTTTCTCAGGGACTTGTATGTGTTACTTCTCAGTCACCTCTCTGCACCTTAAAACGATGCGTCACTTTCTGGGGCAGGACTAGGCCTCCCAATGTCCTTGCAAGAGAGTGACTTAGTTCAAACGCTGATTTTAAAAAACTGAGAAACAAACATAGAAAAAATATCTTGATCAAGATTGCTTCTACAAACAGCTCTGGATGAGTTGGGTTTATCTCCAAGGTATCCGCTAGTGGCCTTTATTTTGCTAAATGCTGTATCTTCTGCTTACAGTCAAATGCGTTCTCGTGCTGCTTACAAAAATAAACACTTGTCCTTTGCTCAGATCATAATAGCTCATTAGAGGCGGCTGAGTGTGGCCCCAGACTCCAGCCCGACACCAGAGGGCTGAGGGCCTCCTTGAGCCTATCGTGTGGCGGGCTCCGGCTCTCTGGGGAGGCCGGGGCTGGGGACGGGGATTCAACCCTCTTAATTGTGAGCCTCATTAGCGGTGGTTGCTAGGCAGAACCCTCACCTACCTTCAGCGCACAGGAAGGGGATAAACAGTACGTCACAGATTCTAATGACTCTGGCGCCCAGGGCGACCTTTAATTATTATATTTTTGTTCCCTTATACCTTAGTCGTTAATGGAGAAAAACAAATTAGTTTATTTTCGTGGCCCACAGCAGATGCGTGAACTGTCCTCTGGTGTTCAGTCTGAATCACACGTCCCACTGAGACCCCGGGCAGGCTCCTTCCACCTCCCCGGGAGCCCGCCTGCCAGCCTCGAGTGTGGCCCCGGGTCCGAGACCGCGGGACGGTGGGATAGGCGCTTCGCTCTACCCGGTTGGGTTGTGCCGTTTTGTTCACAACTCACTTTTTAAAGAAAACGCACGTTACTTTCTCAACCATTCATATTGATCCAGCTCGTGATTATCACTAGATGTTTTATAGAGAAAAGGGACCTTAGGTTAAGGGGACACGATCTATGGTGGGGACAGGCGCACAGGCACACCGCCACACGTGACAGGGCATGTTTCTGCGTTCCAGCTCGATGCCCAAGTGCACTGCTCCCTCCTGCCCCTCTTACCAAAGTTCTTCTTTTTGAACAAGCAAACCAGAAGTCACTTGGAAGCATTGGTACAAAACCCCGTTTTTTCTCACCCACCCCCATGAGTGAACTCTCTCAATCCAAAACTCCCCGCCCCCATCCATCCATCCGTCCATCCATCCGTCCATCCATCTATCCGTCCATCCGTCCATCCATCTGTCTGTCCATCCGTCCATCCATCCATCCGTCCATCCGTCCGTCCGTCCATTCGTCTGTCCATCCATCCATCCGTCTGTCCATCCATCCGTCCATCCATCCATCCGTCCATTTGTCCGTCCATCCATCCATCCGTCTATCCATCCATCCATCCATCCATCCGTCCATCCATCCATCCGTCCATTCGTCCGTCCATCCATCCATCCATCTGTCCATCCATCCGTCCATCCATCTATCTGTCCATCCATCCATCCATCTATCCGTCCATCCATCCGTCCATCCATCTGTCCATCCATCCGTCTGTCCCCATCCGTCCGTCCATTCGTCCATCCATCCGTCCGTCCATCCGTCCGTCCATCCATCCATCCATCTGTCCATCCGTCCGTCCATCCATCCGTCTGTCCATCCGTCCGTCCATCCATCTGTCCATCCGTCCGTCCATCCGTCCGTCCATCCATCCATCCATCCGTCCATCCAGAGGCAGGACACAGCCCTGGAGTCCATTCCGAGCTGATGGGACCAGGAGCCGCCGCCCACCAAGGCATGCACAAGGTGTCTGGGGATGACGTTCTGGATGGGGGCTTAGGATAAGCCAAGCTAAAATGAAATAAATTAGAATTCCAAGAAAAGCTCTAAGCAGAAGAAAGCCTAGGAACGAACAAACCACTTCGGTGAAGGCCGTGGCGGTGAGGCCGGTGAGAAAGCGGAGCCCTACTCAGGGCAGGTGGGGCGGGGCCGGGGAGGACCCCGTCCCGGGCCACCCTGCAGGGCCTGGGGGCCTGACCAGCGGGGGGCGGGGGGGCGGGCTGGGGACAGGAACGCAACATGAGTCCACACAAAGGAGGGGGCAAAGGAAAGAAGCATCGCAAATAAGAGAGACGTGTAGCGTGTGCCTACCATTTTCCAGATAAGAAGGGGCCGTACCTTCTGACGGGTCGAGCCGGCGCGCCCGCCGCCCGTGCTTGGAGTTGTTGTGCACAAACATGTTGTCGGACACGGCCAGCACGTGGCCGTCCACGTTGACCGTGGTGGACACCACGACCTGCGGAGACGAAGCGGAGGTGAGACCGGGCGGGCCCGGGCCGGCGAAGGCGCGCGCTCCCGTGGCGACACCGGCTGCCGGCCAGCCCGGCCGTTTCGGCTAACGGGGGGGGGGGAGGGGTTGCTTTGGTTTGGTTTGGTTTTGACCGGAGAGTGCGTCTCTTCAAGCCTGCTGCCCTGATTACAGTGTAGTCTCCTATTATGCTAACAAGTGAGTTCAATTCAGAGAAATATTCTCCTAGCCATTAGCTTCAGAAACACCCCTCTGGCCACTCATTTTAAAGCTGCTGTTTTGATTGATCTGTTCACATATTGATTGGGTAGTTTATCTAATTAAAATTCGTTCACTTGAGACGGTCCTCCTTGAAGAGCCGTGAGGCTTCCGTTGCCAAAAAAAAACAAAACAAGGTTCATAAATCAGGAGCATCCCTACTGCGCGCACGCTCTCCCGTCAGCTGATCGGGGTCAGTCTCACAGTCACGTGGAATGTCTGGTACCGAACGCCTTTGCATCTGAAAAGGCCACGTTGAATGGAAATGGTGAGTATTTCCAGTCCAGGGAACCTATCCCTTCTCCAGTTCATTGCAAGGATGGGGAGGACCCTGGTCTGCCCAGGGGTTGTCCTCTTGCCGGGATGACACTCCTGTCCCAGACCCAGTCAGAGGGGGCAATGGGGGACTGTAGGGAAGTGCCTCTTACTCTCGGCAGAAGTAACAAAGAAACTCTTGTGGGAAGGGGAGGGCTGGTGGCCTTCCCAGGGGATGTGTGACCACCATCCAGAATGGCGCCTGTGAATGGGCTCAGGGAATGGGAAATTACTGCCCAGCCTTGAGGCATTTCTTTCCCTGAGGCGGGGCCGTGTGGCATGTTAGTTCCAAAGTAGCTGGAGCAGCAAAGACGGGGCTCCAGGTCCAGCCTGGGGGTGACCCTTTGCAGCAGGACCCCTGGGACTGGAGCCCGGGTTTGGGGGGCAAGGCGCCTGGCTCTTTGCCATGTGTGGGTGGCAGCGGGGGCCCGCACCACCTAGAGAACCTCTGCCCATGGAGAAACATGTGGCCTGAGCAGGTGAGCGAGACCCAAAGGGGCTCCCGGCCACCTTCCCTGCAGGGTCTGCTCGCATCAGAACACACCCGTGAATGACAGGGAGAAGCCAGCGCCGCAGCGAACCTTAGTTAATAACCATGTATCAGTATCATCTCCTTGCATCAGCAAATGGACCGCACACCGCAGGACCTTAGTAATCAGGGAAACTGAGGGACGGGCGTTCAGAGGGTAGCTGGGAATTCCCACGCTCCCTGAAAGTTTCTGTAAACCTGAAACTGCTCTAAAAAACTGGTAGGGAAGAAAATTGATTTTTAAAAAATCACATTTAAGGGTGAAGGACAGACCAAAGCTACAGCCGTACACACCCGTGCGTGGGTAACAGATCCTTCCTGAAAGTCTCAGGCCTCACAGGGCAGGGAGCACTGCACCCCCAAAGCTCCCTTGCAGGCCCTCACTGGTAGTCCTCGCCCCGGCAGGCACCTCCAGGACCGCTGGCATCTCCCCAGGCCCGGGCCCCTCTGAAATGTGTCGCCGTCAGAGTCTCCCCACGCCCAGGCCCCTTCTTCGCTGCCCGGGCAGGGAGGAGGCTCCAGCACACTGTGCGGCCTCCAGGGGCGGGTGGCCTCTGCCCGGAGCGTGCGGGGCTGCTCCCGCTGACCCGGGCGCCCCCCCTCCAGTCTGCCTGCCAGGCCCCGCCTGGGCACGCACGTCCCCGCAGGGTGATGCACAGACTCGTAACTGACACAGATGTGGCCCTTTCAAAATTCCTAGACCATGGCATGTTAAAGAAACAAGAAAGGTAAAAATAAAATAAAGGACGCTAGCTTGGCTGTCATCTATATATAGGTCAGCCACCAAGGGGAAAAGAGTGCAGTTCAGCAGAGAGAAAACAGACAAGCTGAGCTCTGTCCCCGGCCTGGGCCGCCGTGCGGCGCAACTGCAGAAGGCACCGAGACTGCGGGGCCCGGCGGAAACACTGCGTCAGCCGTGACCTGGAGGCAAGTCCAGTTAGACCTCTGAGAGGCAGGGAGATCAGCTCAGGAGACGGGCGCACCTCTTCCCGGTCGCCGCTGCCCCGCAGGGCCCTTGGCGAGCTTGCGTGCGACCGCCACCCTCGTCGGAGGGACAGGGAGCACCTGCAAGGCCCTGCACCAGGAAAAGGGACACAGTGGCCCCGGCTCCAGAGCACGCCTTGGGCGGGCCCGCACGCCCTCCTCTGATTGGCTGGTTGGCTGTGACGACAGCTGTCACACATTTTGCTCCAAGGCGGGAGCATAAGTTAAACGTCCAACCACACCCTGGGCAGCATGAAGGTGAGAGCGTCCAAGCCGGCCGGCACTTGTCAGCCTCCGAAGTCTCTCCTGGTCGGCAGGGACCAGCAGCGGGTTTGCGACCCAGCCCCACGTTTTTACAACTAAAACCAGCAAAACCACCCATCGTGGGGGGCAGAGCACCCTTGACCCTGAAGTCGCCTCCTAACCCTTCAGAAACAAAGGCTGGGGAACCAGGAACCTGCTCCTTGGTCACCCCTGAACCCACCCAGCTCTCCACCTCTCCCCCCGAGAGCTAGGCCCTGGGCCAGGAGCAGCCCAGGAGCCGGGGGAGGAACGGACGCCGCGAGAACACCCCAGAGCTAGGGGGGGCGCCGCTGGGCTGGGCCACCTGGAGCGTGCAGCGGCCAGCACCCAGCGGGCGTGGCCCCGTTCACGAGGCGGGCCGGTCTTGAGGATACCCTCTCCCGCAGGAAAACTCAATCAGCCGACTGATGCCTAAAAGCCGTCCAGCTCCCAGTTCTCGTCCGTCAAGCATGAAGAGCCAGGTGTGACCAAGCGACAGGCTAAACTGATGCTGACATTGAGGACTCTCTGAGAAACTTCTGCAGCAGTCCCCTCGAAAACACCCCGGAGACTTACCGCGGCTCCACGCCAGCAGACCCAGCTGACTCTCCAGCTCTGGTGGCCCTGGCCGCTGGGGATCCCAAGTGCCCGCCCCCGAGTGCACCCAGTCATGGGGCGAGAACGTGGGCCACGTCCCTCATGGGCTGTGAGCGAATGGATGGACGCAACGAGTCTGCCACACGGAAGGTGCCGGGCATTGTTAAAGCAGCGGATTTAAGGATGTTACCCAGTGAACCAAGTCTGGGTGACCCCCAAGCCCTTGGGAGTGAATAATCGTTTTCTGCTCAACTGCAGCGTCAGAGAACCCCAATTCGATGTGAAGGCCAGAGCCATGGTCCGCACGTCTCCGAGAGGCGTGTACCTGGAATCTCCGCATGTCCCGAGGGTTGCCTGCGTTCTTCAGACAGTTCTGATTGCACTTGAGGAAAAACTTTAGAAAGAATCTATAAAAATACAAAAAAAAAAAAAAAAAAGGATATTTGTTAGGGGTATCAGACAAAAGACACAAGCTTTTTAAAAGACACGCCGGCCTGGGGAGCAGTGGTGGCCACCCCCCTCTGGCTGCCCGGCCGCCCTGGAGCGGGATAGGCCAGGTGCTGGGGCCAGTGGCCAGCGCAGGCTGTCCGTGTACGAAAGTCGTGACTTACATTTGTTGTGACGTCATGGGTTTCCAAGTCTTACTAGGACGACTGTGACTTGGATTGGCCATTTCTGGCCTAGACCTTGGCACAGCTGACCATAAGCCACCGGCGAAACGCACAACCCAGAGGAGCTGCCAGCTCCCGCCAATGAAAACACAGGATGCCCAGTCACACGTGAGTCCAGATCAGCAGCCGCTCTTTTCGGGCGGCTGTGCCATGGGGCCTCCTATCCCGAAAAATTCTTCATTCCGTATCTGAATCCGACCCTCGCCGAGCCTGCGGCATGCTCTGCAGCCGCCCAGACCCGGGGGTTCACCCCCTCAGGGGGCACACTTCTAAAGGGGCATCTGTGACATTGCAATGGTGCACCTCTTACAGTATTTGGGGTGCTGCTTTAGGGGCTTCTGTGGCCTCTGTGAAAGGCCTGCGTGTGTTTTTAAGGGGGTGACCCACAACTCTTGATGTGACAATGACAGCTGTGCCCAGGCAGAGAGCAGGACAGGCGCACGGCTGCCGCCTTCTTGCCACGCCCTGCCCTTGTGCTTCGAGGCATGAAGCGTCAGGGTCCTGGCCATGTGTTCAGACACAGTGACAAAACATGGTGAGGTTGTCATCCCCACCCCTGCACGCCCGGTGACAAATGTGGAGGCTCTGGGTGGCAGCACCCACGCTGGGAGCCGGGCTGGGACACCAGTCGCGGGGGCCGCAGCCCCATGCCTCATCTTGGGGGGGCCACCTCCCCCATACGCCGTCTTTGGGTGTCTGGGGACCCCACCCAGCGAGGCCACCCCAGGAGTTTGTCTGGTTTCTTTCCAAACACTGCCCATCCCGCTAAAGGACGGTTCATTTTTCAGATTTCATGTGAGTTCCTTGTCCTTGTGGACAATCAACATCCTAAACTAAAAACCCCCGGCGGACGAGGCCGGTCTCCGATCCGGGCCCAGCCGGCCCTGGACGCCGTCCCCTCAGGCTCAGGGGAGGCCGGTGGGCATGGAAGGAGCCGGGCCGCGGAGTCCTTACACGGGCGCAGCCTCACTACCTGAGGCCGGCCGGAGTCCCCATCCTTCATCAGCCGCCTCACCTCCACGAGAGCTCGCGGGGCCTCTGCACGCCATCTGCCACCCGCACAGCCAGTCACTTGAAATTCCACCCACCAGTTTTCCCTAACAGCCACCGCAATTAAGCCCCATGCGCCGCAGCGAGGGAAATGAGGCGCACCTGCGGCCCCTCTGCACTCGAGCTGCGTCGGGAAGGGCCTAACAAGGTGAGGGCATCGCAAAGTTATCGTCCTCTCAGGCAATTAGGGCCTCACTTCGGGGACGGCCGCGCGGCACAATTATGCCGCACTTGACCGGCCGGCTCATCTCCCAGGCAGGCGCCTGCCAGGGATGCGGCCCGCCACGCGCGCCAGCGAAGGCTCCCCGTCCAGAGCGGGTGCCGTGAAATTCCTCAGCACCCCTTTCGCCGGCTCAGCCCCGTACCTCTGAGGGCGGGGAGCAGGTTCGGGGGTCGCCCGCCTGGCCTCCACCTCCCACGGCGGCGCGAGGACTACAGAGGCCTCCGTGGCCCTCGGATGCAGACCTTAGCCCAGCACAGTTGTGTGCTGGGCACCCCCAGGGAGCGACTCCGGGGCAGGGAGCCCCACACACGCCCTTTGTTCGGCTGGGCCCCTAAGCCAGCTTCTCACGAGCAGGGTAAGGCTTGGGAGAGGCCTGCAGGGAGTGGCCCTGGGACCAGGGTCCCTTCAAACATGCAGGTTCCAAGGACACAAACCAAGGAAGGGACAGGGAGAGGCAGCTTCCGCCAGGAGGAGGGGAGCCCTGGTCCATGCTGCACCCCCACATTGGGTACAGTGAACTGAAGGACTTGATCAAGCCCCCCGAGTGGACGGCCCCGTCCGGCCTGACCGCTGACGGCGCGCGCATGCACGTGTCCAACCAGACGCGCTCGGGGAGACGCACGGGGCCAGCGCTGGGGGAGGGGCGAGGCGCCCGAAGGCCCGGCGCGGGAGGTCAAACGGCAGTTCTCATCCGTTACTCAATTACCCTTTAATGGGCTTCTTCTCCAAGAAAGACCTGACAGTCACCTTACGAATCTCCCTTCCGGAGCCTGGTCCACAAAGGATCCAACACTCTTGTTAGGGAAGGAAAAATCTTCCCTATGTCAGAAAATCTTTGGCTTTCACACCAATAAACTCTTTATTACTGCCTAATGCGGACGTGCGGCTCGATGGCAGCGGCGATAAAAACTCCAGCCTGTCATTAGGACAGTTCGCTTAATTGTGTACAGTGCGTCCCCGCCGCAGCGGCCGGCCCGGCCTCCAAATGACCGTTTTGTACACTAATTCCCTGACCCCGTCTTTATTTCCCTAAAGAGTCATCATCTTTCACAGGAGGTACCAGAGTAAATCAAGCTTGAAATATGGGCTTTATTTACTTGTTTCTCCCAGGCAGGAGGGAGGCGGCAGGGCGAGGTACCCAGCCCACCAGCCGGAACTCCCCGGTCGGCCGCGTTCTGCTCTCGGCGACGCGCAGAACCCGCTGAGTTCTTGGCCGCAGTTAGAAGGGAGGAAGGTGTGGTCTCAAGGCTCCTGAAATCAGGCTGCCTCCTCCGAGCGCTGGGGACGGGGACAGCACGCTACCTGGGCGACCCCGCTGGCTCTTGGAAGAGCGTGTTTCAGGGGTATCTCTAGCTCAGGGGCACCCTGTGAGCATGGACGTGGGGGCTCTGCCCGCTGTGACCTGGAGTGTGAGCTGGACGTCCCGGGCCCGCCCTCTGGTACGCAGGGACAGTGACTCAGTGGCCACCGCTGGACCCGCTGAAGGAAGTCACAAGTGTGGTCCCGGGACCCCGGGTCAGAATCCGCTCAGATGACGCCCGTGCCGCGGTGTGCGCCGCGGGGCGGAGCCCGGGCCCAGGACGGGTAACGGGATGGCGCGTTTGAAGTGGGGCGCTCTAGGCACCCCGCAATCAGGGGAGCCCCCGCCGCAGGAACTAACGTCCACGTCGGCTCCGTAGCTGTGTGTTTAAGCCATGAATTAGTTCATTTCTATTTACTTTTATGAAGCTGATTAACCAGAGCTTCTCTAGCTGATGAAAATCATTTTAATTGTAGTGTGAGGCTCCTGTGTGGTATCCATTACATTATGAACTGTTTAAATTCTACATGGGCATTGTGCTAATGGGCCCTTGGTGAGCGGGCCGGCAATTAGGCCCAAACAGCGCTCCCGCAAGCCGCTCCCGAACTTTGTGGCGTGTTCAGGACGATCAGGAACAAAGGAGGCTGCTTAATTGTAATTTAATGGAATATCAAGGAGTCCGTGGCATTAGACGCTGGCAACAGAGAGCAGGAGAGAAAAATTAACTGCAATTAGGTTTGATTAAAGCTATCTTTCTCAATAATCAGCGGTCCTGACAGGCCACGGGGCTCTCGTGGGCTCCGGGACGGCGAAAGGTGTTCAGCGATATTAGGGCCAATAAAGGGGATATTAGCATAGCTAATTAGAGCCCGGCAAACCCTGTAAAGGGGGCCGCTGTGTATTGTAATGTGTGAAGTAATTGGCCAAGGCCGTTATCAATTATACCAGGAATGAATTTGGTTTGTCAGAGAAAAGTGAGGGCGCGTTTCAGCCGACAGCGTCCTCTCCCTCCTGGTTCTAGCAGAGAACTTGTCCGCTTGCAGCGAGAGCCACGACTTACCAGCGGCCACACCACCAAGGAAGTGACGCAGCCGGGGACCGGGCGCCTCTCTGCCTCACTACCTGCCCCGAGACCGCTGTTTTCTCCCAGCTGAAGCCACTGACCCACCGTAAGGATCAGCTCCCTCTGGTCAGAGGAGAAACGGCCCCTCCCCTTAGCCACACAGCGGGCCTGGTGAGCGCGCTGGCGGCCAGGAGAGCGGGGCGCTGGGAGCCACTGCCCCGGGGGCCTTCCGCACGTGGGCACCGCCGGGTTGAAAGCACCTGTTCCCAGCACCTCAGGAACCCCACGCCTGGGGACTGATTTTTGTTTTTTAATTGTCACTTGTTAGACTGTCCCAGGTTTGGTCTTGCCAGCGCTTGAGGACGGGAGTGGCAGCAGGTTGCGAGGTCTGACCCCGCGTGGCCCTGTGAGGGGACAGGAGCGGGGATTCCTAGGGGTCGGCCTTAGCTTGGGTTAAAGGCCACTCAGAGGAGGAGCCGGGGCCCCCAGCAGAGACGGCGGCCCTGGGCTCCTGCCTCAGGGCTACCCGCTGACCTCCTCTGCTGGGCCTCAATTATGGGGAACACGGGAAACCTGAGCAGGAACGGAAACGCCGGTGCCTGTGCTGGGGGAGGGCTCCGTGCCCGGCTGGGGCAGAGGGCTGATGACAGGCAGCACACAGACGTGGCCCCTGTAGCACCCGCAGGTGAGCCCTGGCGCCGACAGCTTCCGGAGGTCCCCGCAAACTGCGGCAACCCCGTCCCAGGCCCAGCCCCTGCAGTTCCGGCTACGGAATTGGGAACAGAAAGCCAGGACACTGTCTGCCTACGTAACCACCTTGGCAAGAAAACATGAGTGTGGAAAACCAACCAGAAAAGGCAGCTGTGAAAGTCACCACCCTCGGTGGGGGGCATGGGGGATGGTCCGGGGGCTGGGGGAGGGGGACCAGGGTATGACTGCTTAAAGGGCTCAAGGGTTTCCTTTCGGGGTGACGAAAAATAAAAAGCATCTGGAAGCAGATGGTGCTCGGGCTACCCAGCCCTGTGAACGAATTCAGGGCCCCTGCCCTTGAAGTGGTTAATTTCTAGTTAGGTCACTCCTGCTCCGATTCCACCACCACAAAAACCTCCCGCGCCTGCCAGAGCAGAGCAGGAAGGCAGGCCTGTGGCCCTCCTGGGTTGTTGGGGCCGCGGCCCTGGCTGCATGCCTGCGCTCTTGGCAGGAAAGAGTTAAAGAGTCAAATTAAAAGGTAGGGCCTTTAAGAGACTTTCCTCTGACTGATAAGAAGGCCAGGCGGAGTGCTTCCTCGCAGTCCCTGCTAATTACTGGGAAGTGCCTGAGAGCCGTGGCCACAGCTGTGGAGTGCGCGCCGGCCATCAGTCGCTGCCGTATTGATTCCTGGGCAGTCCCAGCCGATCGGGATCTGGGGCCCAGAGACAGGGCTTCCTTCACGGAGCCTGTAATGAGCAGTCCCTACACAGCTCCACTCCGCTGACATCAGATCTGCGCCCTGAGATAGGGCGCAGGTCAATCCGGATCGGGTTTCCAGAACGCGAGGGTCTTCACGTCCTCTCTTTTTCTCCCACTCCCGCCATTAGCTATGATGGGGCTCCCGTTCTTCTGCGCCAGACGGGAGGAAAAATCTGCTCCATTAGTCTGATTTATTCTTCAAATATGCCATGACAAATTGCTTTAACACCAGACTTATTAAATTCTTGTACATTTCAAGTTATGGGTCTCATATACTCGGGCCTGCATGACGTCATCAGGAAGGGGGCAGAGGGTGACAGTCCTGGCTCGCACAGCTGGGACCGGATGTCCTTTGTGAGGGGCCCCTCCCCGGGAGCGAGGGCCGGGCTGCCCGAATCCCCACGAGGGCTCCCGGGCTCCGGGGGCCCCCATCCCAGGCGCACACGCCGCCCTGCACGCGCAGGCAGACGGAGGAGGATCTGAAAATGCCCACGGCTTGACTTGCAGCTCCGCGACGGCTGGCCTTTGTCTGGAGGTCGGCTCCGCGGCAGCGGGGCCGTCTCCGGTGGACAAGAGCTATTTTACTTCCCTTCGCTGGAGTAACCACACTGCATTAACAATATTTGTACTACAATCGCCCAGGGACCCACTTCCCAGATTCTATCACTTCTTTATCTCCTGACAAATACCTCACTATCGAACATTATTAGGTTTAGAAAATTAACCCTTCACGGTCCGGAGCCACACTCGGCCCCACCGTCCCTCCAAAGGGCCTTATCGCTAAATTTGTGCTGTAATGGTTTTCCTTTTCATCACAATTTCAGCCGCGGCTGTCAAGAGGCTCTTAGAGATACCATGATCTTGTTCTCGCGCGATGATTCTCATTAAAATGATGCCAAAGAGATCTGATGGGATTTAATGGCTTTGCCGGCCCGTCTCGCGGCCCCTCCGGAGCAGCGCCTGCCGAGAGCCCGCCTCTCGGAGAAATTTGTATGACTTGCATTAAACTTTTCTGGGTGGTTTTAATGTGTTCAGATAAGTAAAACCCAGGCAGACGCTCGAAGCGCAAAGGCATCCCCGAGCTCCGCGCCCAGCCGCCCGCCCGCCCCGGCTCGCTGTCAGGATTCTAGTTAGTATTTTCTGTAACTGTTCTGATATTTCATGATAGTTTTGATAAGGTTATCTGTTTAAAAGAAGTCAACTGCACAACAGAAGAGCGCTGTGACGCGCACAGTGTTTACACTGGGGCTCCCGTTTCAAGTGCACGTCTTTGTTCCCCCCTCTCCCCGCTTCCCCGGTTCTAATGGGCGCCGCCTCCTGACACCGCTCCCCCGGCAGAGCCTTCGCGCTGTCAATCAGGCCGTATTTTGTCTTCCGCTGCGCGCTCATTAAAACGACTCGCTCGCTCCCTCTGGACAGAGCTCTATTTGCCAGCTCTGATCACGGAGCTCCTCACTTCAGAAAAATGCCAGCATCGCTTGGCTCACATCAGATGCCCCGTGACTTGTTGCCAGCTCGGGGGGAGCCTTCCAGAGACTCCGCGCGCAGAGGTTACAGGCCCGCGCCTACCCAAACTCCGGGCTCCCGGCCCCTCCCACCCCACACGGGCGCGTCTTTAGGGCTCTGACCATCACGGAAACGCACGCCCGGCCATCCCGATTTCTGCTGTCCACGGAGATCCTTCTGAAAACCAACAGGACTTTCTCTGTGGTTCATTTTTTTCCTTCCAATTTTCACGTGGAAAAGGTCTTCTCTTGCTCAGATGCCCGTTTTCCCCATCCACACCAGCCTGCTTCATTAAAAACGATCCTCTTTGCGGGCTGAATTATTAATTTAAAAAATCCCATTTTAAATCAAGCCTGGGCAGGCGCGGAGGACAGCAGTGTCGAACCTGCCCACGCCGGCCTCTCCAGCCTTTTAGGTCCTGATTAAAAACTTATTAAAACATTATAAATGATTAATGGGAGCACAGCTCTGAGTGGCAATTATTAGTTTTAATGCAGGTAATGCAGCTTAATGAGGGGCACATGTGTGCGAGGCTTTAGCTTCATTACTCCTGCGTGTCAACAAATACAAGAGAAATGTGTGTCCATTACTCGGAACAGCAGCGCGCGCGCTCCTCCCTGCGTCCGCGAGCCAGGGGCCATAAATTCACCCCTTTCTGGGGCTCAGGGAAGGGCCAAGGTGTTAAAATCCGCGGACGGCGGGGCTCCCCCCGCCGCACTCACGCAGCTCTGCATGGGCACGGTCCTCCGAGACACTCTTCCGGACCCTTCCCGGGAACTGTCACAGGTTCCCACTGTCTCTGCTCAGTATGGCCTGCTCCCGACCGCCCGGGCCCACTGGGTGCTTTCCTTTCTTGTTGTGGGGGAGGAGGTGGTGGTAACGCAGGTTTCCTAAATAGTCCCGTATCCCTCACCTAAAGGGCCGTCTCCTGGAGTGCGGGGGAGGTGTCCCCCTGCTGAGGCCGGCGCCCGCACACTGGGCGGCAGCCTGGGGACACGAGGCAGCGCCTGGCTGCAGGGGAGACGACTGTCAGGGAGGCCAGAGCCGGCAGGAGGCGGCGTGAGGAACGGGTGTCTGTAGGGTGCTGAGCTTCCTCCACCCACAGAGGAGCCCAGACAAGTCTCGGCCCCACCTGGGACCCCCTCCCGGGGCCTGTGCACAGCCCATGGCTTTGGGGGGTGGGGCGCCCCCGCCCAACTTTGCAAGTCGCCTTCTCTTTTCTGTGTCTGTGACGGGCGGCCGGAGCCTGGCTGCTCCCCGCTCTCTGTTTGAAGAGTATTCAGGACTATTTGCATCATTTTACCGCTAATGTATAATATATGGCTCTAAAGTGAGCCCAAGCCCTGTCTTGTTACTGAGCATAAAAAAGTGAGGGCAATAAAGACACATTAGCCCTCTGAAGCACAGCGGCTGTAATGCAGGCAAGAGAGGGTGCCGCTCGGAGTGAGGAGGCAACCTTTCCCCTGCCTAAGACAATGGAAGAGTAAAGAAAATGTCAAATCAAGAAAAGCTGGATTTAGAGATGAGGCAGCCCGGGACGGCGTCGGTGCCGTATTTTGTGAGACTATAATGCTGTTGGCAGCAAAGACCCGTGTTTCTCATTCATCTAGGGCCGCATGGCAAAGCTTTGTCAGTCTGGGCGAGGCATAAATAATTCAGGGTGAGGGATGGCAATTACAGAGCCCTGCACAACCAAAATGAATATTTTATGAGGACTAAAACTGCTCTGGAATGAATCACACACACGGCGTCGCACACCACAGGCCGGCCCCGGGAAGCGAGGGGCCGGTCCTGCCCCCCGCTCAGGGCGGGGGCAGCAGCCCGCACCCACCCGCCGGCCCGGAGGTCTCAGGCTCCCAGGCTCCTGACCGACGCCCTGTCCCTCGGAACGCCCGCGCACAGCACGCAGGCCACGCGCAAACTCGGGGTGACCCACCCACAAGTTTGCTTTTCAGTGAATCCTTCCGAACCAGCATCGGGCTTTGCTTGTGGTTTCGATTGTTCAAACCACTGAGCAGGGCGAGCTGCAGACCTGCCAGGGCTGAGCCAGTGCGCTGGCTTCTGGGAGAGGAGGAGGACCAGTTTTCTTGCCTCCGTGGAATTTGGGGGCTGAAGGAAGGAGGGCCTGTGGGAGCCTCGGCGATGTTACACACACACACACACACACACCCCGCGTGACTTCTCAATTCCTTCCGGACAGGAGCACGTTCTACGCTCTGCTCCCGACCCCGGACCTGAACCACATTTACGTGGCCTGAGTCAGCCGATGGGGGTGGGGCGGGGCCTGGCTCCTTGGGTCCCCGGGCCCAAACTCCCACGAAAGCGCAGCTCTCCTCGGTCGGAGCAGCGCACACAACTAAAGGGAGCAGGATTATGCCAGAGCGGTTTTTAAAGGCTGAAAGGACGGTTTCATCTACATTTCCTCCAAAAATGCTCCTGGCGAATTGCTAGAACAAATAACAACATTGTTCGTGGGCCGAGGAGGCCAGACCCACTGCTGAATGGCCATTGTGTTTGTCCAGCTACTGATACCTGGGCTTTTGTGGAGGGAAGAAGGCCCGGGGCCGTGACATCAGCACAGCACAAGCGTCCCTCTGTGCCGGCTGCGAGGGGCCCTGGCCGGGCTGGGAGCCGGCACCGCTCCCTCGGTCCCTCGCAGGGGTTCTCTTTAAACCCAACTCCGGCGCATTGTTTATGAAAACAAGGCTATTAGGTATATTAATAATTTGATAAATAGGGATTTGCCCTTAATTATTCATGAAGAACATTTGGCAACGGTAAAATTATATTCGCAGAACAGGTTTATAAACCAGCTAATTATAAATTAAGTATGCAAGCGCAAATTGCTAACCTTGAAATTAAAATATTTTATGATTCTGCAATTACAAAAAAAAAAGGTAAAGAATCATCAAAACCCCAGGGTGGGCAGAGCACCCAGGACTCTGCAGATGGCACCCAGTGGCCAGGGGAGTGACAGCCGAGAAAGGGGACCAGGCGAGTGCCCCCCACCGCACCGCCCTAGGAGGGGCAGGGAGGACAGGGCCCCCAGACAACTGGGACTTTCCCAGAGGGCCACCTGACAGAACCAGCACCCGTCCCATCAACCGGGCAGGTCAGCACCCTCAAAAAGCCCGTCTGCGCCCCGCAAAGGACACAGTGTGTCACCTCTGCGTGCTGTTCAGCCCTGGCCTTGGGCAGCCAGTGTGTCCCCATCGCTGTGCTCGGAGCCCACAAAGAAGCCCCCACAGCCCTCTGCCCCCCAACCCCCACCCAGCCGTCCTGCTGGGGAGGGTGCACTCTGAGCTTGGGGTCCACAGGGGCAAGGTTGGCGGGGGTGGGGGTTGGGCAGAGGAAGACGCGCAGTGCCTCTGGTCCCCACTAGAGGGCCCCTCGCACGGCTGGGAGGGGGAGCACCCAGCCACCCCTGGCCGTCAGCACTCAGCTCCTTCCGCAAACTTGGGACAGACCCCTCCTTCCAGCGGGGTGTCCCGCCGGGCCCTCTGGCCCCTCTGCCCACAGAGCTCCTCGTCAGAGGCTCTGTCCACACCCGCCCGTGGCCGCGGCAGCCCCGGCGGCCCAGCGGCCAGCCACACACGCCAGGGAGTCCGACGCGCCCTCCCGCGGGGCTGTGGCAGAGGCGGGGGCCGCCTTCCTCTCCAGGCCGCGCAGCCTGCTCCTAATTCCGGCAGATGGTAAAGGAATTAAGGACAGCCACCAGCAGGAACCAGCGGCAGAATATCCTGTTTGTTCTGTTGTTTTCCTTAAGTCGGCCGGACCCCTGGACTTCTTTCCCGGGGCTGCATCACACAGTCAGGGCGCCCACTGCAGACCCAACACGCCCCGACGGTGCTGCGACCCGTGACCCCTGCCGCCACAGAGAACACGCGCAAAACACACGTGCGCGCCTCCTTCCTCCTTCGGTCATGGAGAGTCGTGCGGAAAGCCCCCCTCATTGGTCCCAGAACGGAGAGACCAGGGCACAGCGCGCCCCTCTCGCCGGGCCGCCTCGCCCTCCCACGCGGCTGGGGCCGGGCAGCCGTCTCACGGACAGAGCCCCTCAGGAAAGCGCCAGGGGCGCCATCGCGCAGGGCGGACACGGCACCCGAGGTCCACGCGCTCAGAACGTTGGCGGGACGCGCTCCGCGAGTGCTCCTCAGCGGTGGCCCGCGGGGCCGTGGCCCTGGGCCCCGTGGACAGCACCAGCTGCGCCGCGTTCCAACCACAGGGGCAGCCAGAGAAGCCCCACCGCCCCACGGTCCCCAGGGCCCGGAGGAATCCAGAACGGGAGGGCCCAGCAGCAGGGCCGCTGTCCCGCGGGACCGCGCCCTGGTGCCATGATGCCCTGACGCCAGGCGGGGCAGCACGCCCCCCGGGCAGCCTCCAGCCTGATTTGGGGCACGGCCCTGAGCTGCCTTCAACCAATTAACTTAACTCTATCGGCTGGTGGCTGGAGAATATTTTTATCATTTGCAATAGACTATTTACCACTTGATAGGATCCATTTCTCTCTTTCCCTCTGGGGCGTGCCACACAGGCTAAGCAACTTCCCCTAACAATATTTAAATTGCTTACAAAGCCTCTCTAAATATTTGCCATGTATTTAGCATGCCTAAGAGTTGCCTGTTATCCCTAAGTCTTTTTGTTGTAAATTGCAATTTTACAACTTCATGCGCATGATATATTTTGACAAAGCTCAGCTGACACCCTCTATTGGCCTCCGAAGGCAGCGGAGCAGACACTGCACGAGCCACCAGAGAACTCTCCATTTGCCGCGAGACCGCGGCCACCGCGCCATCCACAATCTGCATAGAGGAAGATTAAACATTCAATTTGTTACTTGATAGGCCACAAGGTTCACCACTTACCATACAAATGGAAAACATTACTGTCATTCCTCAACTTGCTTGCCTGAGTATTTTAT